>NC_136793.1:13131833-13150861 GCF_951216825.1 Electrona antarctica | reverse complement strand
CTCTCTCTCTCTCTCACACACACACACACACACACACGCATTGAGGCCTTAAGGTGACACATTTGACTGAACCTTTTTGCCACACTGGTCACAGCAGTAATGCTTATCTCCAGTGTGAATTCTCCTGTGGTTCACAAGAGTAGACAAAGCATTGAATCTTTTTCCACAATGGTCACAGCAGTAAGGCTTCTCTCCAGTGTGAATTATCTGGTGTCGTCTGAGCATAGAACTTTCAGTGAATCTTTTTCCACACTGGTCACAGCAGTAAGGCTTCTCTCCAGTGTGCATTCTCTGGTGTATTTTGAGAGAATAGCTTGTAGTGACTTTTAAAAAACATAAAAAAACACTGCTTCCAAAGGAAGGAGGAAAAAAAGCAGAGCCCAGTGCGGGAAGGAGGGTGGAGGGGGGGTTGGGGTGCGAAGGCAGGTGTATGCAGAGGGATGTGGATGTGGATGTGTATGTCTGTAAGTTCATTAAAGTCCATGGTCCTCATTCACAAAGGAGAAATACGTCAGAGTGTATCGGAAGCGTAACGGAAGCGTAAACAGATGCGGGAAATTCCGTCCGATCACGCAACGTTGTTTTGCCGTGCAATTCAAAGAGCGGTGTGTACCACAGGTACGCAGGTGTATGTTGTGAGGTACGCAGGTGAATGCGAGCGGGTGCCAAATGATCGGAAAATCAGCGGATAACTTCATTTGCATTGATCCACGCCCCATTTCACACCATAAAAGGCGTCAAGCATGACTCAGCAGACAGCAGTAAAAAAAACAAAAAAGAACTATAGGCATTACAGCTCAAACGAAATAGAGGTCCTCCTGACGGAATGCAACAAAATAATGATATTTTCCAGTATAGTGGCTTCACAAATTAAAATAAAAATGATTGCTGGAAAGAAATTAGGCTATACTGCCGCGGTCAGTCAGTGCTGTGCAGATATATCATGAATATAGCCCTCTATTAATTTCCTAATTCCACAGGACCACAAACAAGTTTTTGCACCATTGTATAAAGTATACCACTATAGGCCTACCATACAAACTGTACAAACTGACACTCAATCCATCAAAGGACAGGAAATTAAAAGAAAATGATCTGACCATGTCAAGCGCCGGAGCGACGACCACCA
This sequence comes from Electrona antarctica, assembly GCF_951216825.1. Classification (NCBI taxonomy): domain Eukaryota; kingdom Metazoa; phylum Chordata; class Actinopteri; order Myctophiformes; family Myctophidae; genus Electrona; species Electrona antarctica. The sequence goes on along the minus strand of NC_136793.1, from coordinate 13,149,732 downwards.
CCTGCAGTCTCTTTTTTTACATCCATATACCATTACATTTGTGCGTGATTCTTTATATTGTCTATAGCCTACCATTAAACTATATAAATAATTTTCCCAAGCTTACAAAACGGTGAACGCTGCTCCGCACCGCTACAGCAATGGCAAGCTGACTTACGGTATAAAATGCAGCTTGGCCATTTATTTATTTAAGTTCGGGACCAAGGCAGCAAGCTAGCCTATACTTGGCAATTATATTATAAAGCCTTTTCTTTTCTATTGAACAATTGCTCACTCACACCTTTGCAGAGGTAAAACATATATCCGATATTTTTATCAGAGCTGCATTGATTCATGCGGGGAATAGATTAATATCATCTCACTGTCATCTGTCTGAATGCCATGTGGAGAATGGATTTGTTCTGATCATGGACACGTAGGCATAGGCCTATAGCTATTTACATTTTCAACCATATACGGCGGGTAGCCTCCTCTTTGTCAGATCTAAGTGCAGGTTAATTTCATGATGTCGTCATATTTAAAATGATTCACGGGACATTTGGCACCAAACTTGATTGATCTCATGATGAGATCAATGTAGTAGCCTACAGCCTAGCTATAAGTTCCCCATATTATAATTAATTAAGGTGCACTGGCTTCAAACTATGACTGGCCGAATTGCACGCGCTGATGCAATAATGTGGACTTCTATATTTTTATAGGGCTAATTAGCCCTCGTGACTGCTGTCTGTCTGTCAGACCGGCATGTCTGTGAACCATAGAAATAATCTGTTCTGTCCGGGCCAGCCTCGCCGTTATATTCATTTTCCAATGTGAATTTCACCCAGATTGGACTGTCCACACACACACACACACACACACACACACACACACACACACACACACACACACACACCGACAGTGTGACTCAAAGGAGCTCCATAACAAAACAATTTCAATAGGCCTACTGCAGGCATTACTACACTAAACAACGTTGGATTCGTACAGTGCAGAATGCAGATAAGTGTATGTTCTTATAATAATTGTGAGTTTGTTTTTTAACATGCAGCGCGAGTCCGCGAGAGCCGATCTACAAGCTCACAACGCGTTGCACTGCGAGTAGAAAGCTGTCAAGTGAGCAGCGCAATCGCGCATGCTAGAAATATCCTAATAAATAAATAAAAAGGTGTCGGGCTTGCAGGGGCAGTTTCTGTATGGGACTCTAGGCTAACCTGCCTCTAGAATGCTTGCATTTAGGCATATATAAGTGATACTTGGCTTTTATATAAGCTATCATTTTTTTTATGTGCTGACCAATGTTGACACATGCCTACATATTTTATCTGAGGTTTGGGGACTTTTAATTGAGTCAGCATGAAGACTAAAGCCTTCTGAATAAATCTACGCAAGCAGTACACGACCCTCTGAGGTGGCGCAGCTTTTAGCGGAGATTCCGACCATCCGACGTCACCGTCAAGTTCACGTTGAAGTTCATGAATTCCCACGTAATGTGGGAATCGACGTAAATGCCTGTCCGCTCACGCTCCGCTCACGTTACGTAACGGTATGAGCGTAAACGCCGTTGTGAATGAGGACCCATGTGTTTATGTGGGAGTAGGCCTGAAGAATTATTTCGGATTGTGTGCCAGGTCACGTTTTCTCATGTCCGCAGTGTGACAATGCGATAACACAGCAAGTTGCTATGGAGACGGCCTTGATCATGGCCTAAGCCCGGAGTCACAACAACAGGTGTCTATGAAGAAGGGGTGGGGGGTGGAGGAAAATGTTGCCAGATTCAATCTGGTTTTTAGAGCGAGGGAATACAATTATTCTTCCTCTCTTTTGTCCATTTTGGCCCTCAACAAAGTTCCTTGTAGGGCGATGAGTCTCTCCGAGATGGTGTCCATCTTGCGATTTTGCGTTTCTTGTAGGGCGATGAGTCTCTCCAAGATGGTGTCCTGCTTGCGATATAGCTCCGTGATCGCCACAGTCTGAGCTCCCACCACTCTGCTCAGCTCGATTATCTTGACAGCCACCTCTGGTCCTCCTTGAAGTGCTACCATCTTAGCAATTTTCCGATATTGAAGGGCAATGCTCAAGCCAATTAGCAGAAGACCTGTAATCATAAAGCCGAATAGTATGAGCTTAATGTCCTTCACGGATAGGACAACAGGGGACATAACCTCCCACTTGTCATAGTACGAGTCCCTCATGTACCCATCAGCAGCAAACGTCCCGTTCAGGTAGGCGGGCTTCTTTTCTGAAAAGAAAGATACCACACCACACTCTGAATGTGTTTTCCTTGTGCATACAGTACAAGGTTTACAGGACAAGACTGTTCAATAGACTGTTCTTACAGACTTTAGTTTTTACAGTCAAAAGGAGTCGAAAATGTAAACCTTCATGGATGCAAACAAACCTTTCCTGCCATATATCTGCTTCATGGATACTATAATACTTCAGGCTGTTCTTGTTTCTTGTTTTCAACCAGGGGCTCTAGCTCCCCAGGGAGGCACTCCTACCTGTGTTTAGTGCAGGGTTTGGGTGCTGTGGGTGCCTCAGGATATTCCATCAATATCAGTTAAACTTCAGTTAAACCACTTAAATGGAGAAATAACTGTAAAGAGGGTAAAGAGGGTCTATCTACCCTAACTATCTTCACCAAAAACAGCAGATGTACAAGCTCACAGTGTGTCACTTTGTGATGAATGGTGAGCTTGTTGATCGGCTTGATTTTTGGTGAACGTTCCCCCAGAATAGGGATGCTGGTGTTTGTGGGTAAGCGTCAAGTATGAAGTTATTTTCTAATGGAAATGGACATTCCTCAGTGACATACTGTATCTTAAGGGGAAATATGTGCATATTTTATTTGGGAAATATGGTAATGTAAGGTAATTTTGAACAAGCTAATTGTAGTAATTCAGTACAGTATCGATGTTGCATTTTCTTTTAATGGTCTGTTAAGATGTAGAGTAGACGATATCAGCAGAAACGTATTGGTGAAAAACACTTTCTAATGGACTTCTCATAGTAATCATTTTATGTGTTTATACAGTATTATGTTTAGAAAAGTTTAATATTGTAATGTAAAATTTGAATGTAGATTCCCATTTAGATGGTGGTTGAATCAACATTGATATAGTGTCAGTTATGGTTGAATAAACGTTGATTCAACATGTAAGTCACCGACCACTTTTTGTATAATTTCAATAATTTCAAACGCAGCACTTTTTAGACTTAGATAGCATTTGAAACAGACTTGTCATGTAGACAGCACAATAACAGTACAGCATAGTATAATATATATGTATAGCTTATATGTATAGTGTCATTATATATAGATATGTTCTAGTTACGTTCTTAGCTTACGCATGTGTCTTGATAAATGCTTTTTATATATGTGATGTATTCCCATGCTTTTTGTTTTTGCTTAATGTAAATCGCTCTGTAAATCTGCTAAATGCCTAAATTGTAAATTGTAATGTCGGGTTTCAAAGTGGATTCAATAGTTCTGCCTAACCACATTTCACCCATATTTTGCTATCTGGGTATGCCAACAGTAACAGTTTATGGTAAATTGTGAAATGTGATTATTGAGAATATGTGATATGAATATGTGACTATTGAAAATGTATAATATGATTGAATTTAAAGAGAGAAAAAGAGAGAAAAGTGAAAATAAGATTCTGTGAATAAAGACAGCTTTCAGCCTGCTTTGAAGAACGCAACATAAATCTCCTGTCTATATTTTCCCTGTACAACATAGGACATATCTTCTGCCATCAGGCAACTCAATCTTGAGGCCTGTAACATTAGCATGAGCTTTCTTACAATGTTGACCTTTCGCCAGAAACGGTAGGCCTAATACACTACAGTATGTTGATCGCCAACGGGTGAAAAATCACAAATCTCATCCAAACATTGGATGTTTTTGAGTGGTGCAAACCACTCCAACAACCAGCTTTGTCTGTATGTTTGTGTACCTGTACAGTTGGGTGCCACCGATATTGTCCCTTATTATTTGACCCATTTAGGCCTGACCTCAAAATTTTAAAAAATCCTTCTAAATCCTCCAGTTTTCTGAAATAAATATTTTCACGATTTTTCAAAAATAGCAGACCTACAAGCTCATAGCGCGCCACCGAGTGGCGCGCTATGAGCTTGTAGATCTGCTATTTTTCAATGGGTTAACTGTCCTTTTGCGCAGATCACGCAAACCTCAGCAAAAAGAAAAGGACAATATCGATGGCCTCCAACTGTACCTGTCCGTGCACAGGTGAGCATGGTTGCTATGGTTAGTGTGTGACGTCACTGACATAGCTGATCAGACTATATAAGACCTTGCACCACTCAGTTCACACGGGTGTGATTTTTTAAAAACTATAGACAGCACTCGTAGTTTCAGAGGTAATGGCCAGAGTATTTTCATATCAACCAGGATATGACTACAGGTTAGTTTACAGTGTATCTATGACATCTATGAAAAAGTTTAATCTGCAGCACAATTTGATACAATATATGTGGGGGTGCCTGCTTCATCCCCACATATATTGTGCTGCTTCAAAGGGGTCCTTGTCATGGAGACCCACTATATTCAACTACATATTTACAGTGAACATGATAAAACAGTACATTCCTATAAATGTTTACAGTGAACCTAGTAAAAAAGAGCATACTTATTTGACTAAAAGTTTACAGTAACATAATACAAAAGTACATAGGGCCTACGTATTAGAATAAATGTTTACAGTGAACATAGTAGAATAGTTCATACCTATTCCGTATAATGATTTCAACATGGCGGTCTGCATGGCTCGCTGCTACAGCACTGTTCTTCTCACAGCGATGGAAAACTTTAGGACGGCTGTTGTTGTTGAGGCTGGATGTCCTGCGCTACAGTCCTGGACGTGTTTATATATAACCCTGAATCTCGCCAAATTAATAAGAAGTATAAAATAAGTTCTATTCATCTGGCGTTCCAAATCCTGCGTGGTTTACAGCCCTCGATACAGCTCATCTGGGAGAAATGAAAAGGCTGTGAGAGAGAGAGAGAGAGAGAGAGAGAGAGAGAGAGAGAGAGAGAGAGAGAGAGAGAGAGAGAGAGAGAGAGAGAGAGAGAGAGAGAGAGAGAAATGAGACCATTGCACCGTTATCATCCAGGAATGTGCAGCCTTGGACCTTATCTTAGGGCACTGTGAGCAGTATCTCAGGCCCAGTCCAGGCAGTGTGAGAGAGAGAGAGAGAGAGAGAGAGAGAGAGAGAGAGAGAGAGAGAGAGAGAGAGAGAGAGAGAGAGAGAGAGAGAGAGCTAGAGAGAGAGAGAGAGAGAGAGAGAGAGAGAGAGAGAGAGAGAGAGAGAGCTAGAGAGAGAGAGAGAGAGAGAGAGAGAGAGAGAGAGAGAGGAGACTGACTCTTAGAAAGTTTGGTCTAGCTAGTTACGGTAGACAGACAGTGATCTTTTTTCCCATTTGCTTAATTTCTTGAAAAGGCCTGGTGGATGCGGAGGAGGGTACATGTAAAAGGGCATATTATTTGTCTCACATATCTCATTTGTTCACATATGTATTGTACTGCATGCATGTTTACCTATTTGGTATGTTACACGGCAGGATGTAATACCAACAGGGAAGATTGTTAATGCCAGTTGTTAATTCTTTGTGTGTAATGTCTCATACAATCTCATATGGGATGTGCCAAAATGGTGGCATGACCGGAAGATCGTTCATTCGTTCGTTCGTTCATTCATGCATGCATGCATTCATTCATTCATTCATTCATTCATTCATTCATTATCCCCCCCACCGAATAATGTCCTACATTGTCATACTATTACAGTGTCACACTAAAGTAGCAAAAATAGCCGATTTGCAAGCTCAATGTGATGCATTGTGACACGTATAGGTATAGATAAACAGTTCTTCTTCTCTGCTGTCCTCCAGCTGTAACGATGCACCTCGTACAGTGTGGATGTGTTCTGCTACAGAGCTGGGTGACGGTGCATACATGCCCAATTTACTATCTCTTAACGATTACTAATTATCCCAATGGGGACAATTGAGCTGCGGAGAATAGGTGGCGAGCGACTCAACAAGACTGGGTAATTGCTGGACTCAATATTTCCCCAGTTGGCAGAACACTCACAATAACGGCAGCTAGGCTGAAACATTAGTCTCACGATAAAACACCGCCGTGACACTAATAGTAAGGGCATTTTATCAGGTATTTGACCAATCTGGGAACTAAATCGTTACCAAGAAATTTCTTCACCAATGTGTTTCTAAAGGTGTCTAATAACATGTACTAAAAGTTTGAAATTCAACTCCCGTGGGAAATTTGAGTTATTAGCATAATATGTGACCATACCCTTAACATCCTATATAAGGCAAAAAAGTCCAAATTTCATCATTCTTTAAGTAACATGTGACATATGCAACTAGGGTGATTTCATGATTCTGAATCCATTCCAAGCATTAGTTTTGCACAAAAAACACTCCTTGGGCTAAATTAGGCCATATCCACTTGACCAAATGTGCTGACCTCATGAAATGAAATGAAATGAAATCTATATTTACCCAGGGTATCTGGGCTAAGCTCAAGAACTTGTTTCCAGCCAGGCCCTGCTCATAGAACACATTTCATCGTAGTGGTTGATGCCTTGTTCAAGGGCATTTCAGCGGTGGTAATTTTAACGTGTCGGACGGCTGATTCGAACTGGGAACCTTCCGGTATCTAGACCGCGCCGCTATCCGTTCGGCCACCGCTGCCACTAATCACGTTTGTGTGGCCGTTTTCCTCCCAAGGAGTGTTTTTTGTGCAAAACTAATGCTTGGAATGAATTCAGAATCATGCAAACACCCTAGTTTCATATGTCACATGTTACTTAAAGAATGATGAAATTTGGACTTTTTTGTCTTATATAGGATGTTAAGGGTATGGTCACATATTATGCTAATAACTCAAATTTCCCATGGGAGTTGAATTTCAAACTTTTAGTACATGTTATTAGACACCTTTAGAAACACATTGGTGAAGAAATTTCTTGGTAACGATTTAGTTCCCAGATTTTCATAGATTTCTCTTACTATAAGTATAATCGTTGATGTCGGGTGGAAACCTGTATGTCCAAAACCGTTACTTTAACCAATTAAGACCAGAGGCCGATTCTACAAAATGTCTTCTAAATCTGTAGTTCTCACACTTTCGAGATCTTCTGTTCAAAAAAGCTCACAGCATGGCACTAAGTGTGAGCTTCTCATTTCCATAGGCTAATGCAGCTCAAACAATTAAGAGTGCAGGTGTCTATAGCATTGGTTCACAAACTGTATTTTTCAGCTGAGACCAGTGTTGCCAAGTCTTGGGATTGTTTAGTCGCTCGTACATATTGGTAATGTAGCTGCGGGTTGCAGTTGTTTTGGGCGTGCTTCCAAAGGGTAGATGCTTATTTGGGCTGGACCACCAAATTAATATGTATTTGTCCGCGGACCCTCCCTCCATCTGCAAACATTACGTTACAGGGAGCCCCTTACAAGATTTGTATAGTTTCACATTTTCTCAACATTATTTTGTTTTGAAAAGAGCTGATGAGCATTGGTTTAAAGTGCCCATGAAGCCAAATCTTTTGTGCATGTTTTTTTATAGACCTGGTTGCTTGTTTCTTTCACAAAATCTAGCAACACTAGTTTGAGACCCAAACCTTGGGAACCAAACGCACATATGTCTAGTTACGCTGCTGTACTTGATCATACTACAGTGTCACTCAAAAATAGCAGGTCTACAGAATATAGGCAGTTTTGGACATACAGTATGAGGTTTCCACTCGACCACAACGATATATATATATATATTATTTATGGGCATTGGGCACACTTATCCCCACGGCCCACCAGTGTGTGGACCGGCCCACAGGTCAAGTTAATATAGGCCTATAGCATGTGAATAGAAAAGCCATCTACTGTATAGTGTAGTTTGCGTTTGCAATAGTTTTATTATTGTAACAGCTTCTACTGTGATATTTCCCAAGGTACAAAAGACATCTCTATACCAAACTGAACCAGTCATGCATTTCTCATGTCTCACATGCCCGAGTGCGCACGCACGCACGCACGCACACACACACACACACCTGAGTGCACGCACGCACACGCACACACACACGCACACACACACACACGCACACGCACACGCACACGCACACGCACACACACAGCTGTCAGGTATGTATACACATCTGTCGTCCATTGAAATTGCAGTCAGCTTGACAGAGGACAAGAGGAGCTGAGACTGGAAAGGTCACATGGGTAATGGCTGTCAGCTTTGAGATGGTCATATTTTCCAATATGTCAGCCTGCGCCCAATCATTACGCTCTCACCGCTTTGTTTCTCATCTCTGTCGGAAAGAAACCGCCTACGTCGGTTACTTTTCTGGAAATGGAAAATAAGAAAATCTTGCGTTCCAGTAGATCAAATATACTCATAGTCTCAAGCTTTTGTTAGCATTTTTCATTGATTAAATATTAATAAAAACCAAGGACACACATACCCACTTTAACTTTCACTTATACCCATTGTGAGCTTTTATGTGATACTGTATAGGGCAATAATTGATGAAAAGAAAACAAGGCACAGCTCAGTACTCAATTTGCTATTTGCAGCAACCAAGACACAGCATGGGATCTGGCTGCCATCGGAATTGCCTTAGACAGTGACATGATACATTGCTACACTTCAACAACAAGCAGCTATATGCACAGGCCCCATGGCCCCCATTAACACAATGAGCGCCGGGATTTCTTTCAAAATAGGAGCTTGGGGTGCCGTACACCATCCAAACCCGTGCTGGAATTGAATTGTCACATGTGGGATTTGTTGCCCTGTCGAGGAGCAATCAAGCTACGCTAGCAAACACAATCAGGCTCCACAGTCACAGGGTCCCCGGGGACCATTCCTCACTGCTTACCGCTGTCTCTTGATGGACAAAGCACTGGAGAGACCCGAAAAGCAGCCAAAAACACCCTCTGTTAAGGCGTGTGTGTGTGTGCGTGTACGTGTGTGTGTGTGTGTGTGTGCTCAGTGCAATGTATCAATACTGCATCAATGTCAAAAGACTGTTACAAGTAAAAGTTCAGTTATCCACATTTACTTGTGTAAAAGTACAAGAAAATTGGCATCAAAATATACTTAAGTAAAAGTACTCATTATGTCCCGTTTCACAAGGTTTCATAAGTATAAATGTGTTAAAATATTTTGAAAATAGCAAATCTACTAAGTACAATACTTGAGTACATACAGTATTCTGTATATATTACTCCTCTATACCAGGGGTTCTCAACGTTTTTGGCCGGGGACCCCCGAAAATGCTTTGGCAATGTATCGGGACCCCCGCCCCACCCCCTCCCGACCCCCAATATAAATTGACTGCTACAATAACCTTAATAATAGAGACAATATACAAAATAAATACGGAAACCAGATATAATCATTAGGGAAGGTTGTATGCATGTACTATGTGTACTATATGTAAACTCTTCATTTCCATTTTACAGCCATTCAGTTGCATTTTTTTTTTCTTTCTTTTTTTAAATAATTTGGCGACCCCCCCGAGGGGTTGCGACCCACGGGTTCAGAACCCCTGCTCTATACCTACCCGTTTCAATGTGCAGGGGCAAGATCCCAGAACGAAGTTGGGCACATACAGTAGAGATCTTTGTCTTTTGGATAATGGAGCACAAACGTATACTTCTCGCTGGCATAACAGTGTTTTATCATAACAAATGTTCTCATCTTTGGTTTATGCAATATGTCCTGTGACCATGCATTTCTGATAACCATAGAGATGTTTACAATGCTGTTATTTTTTAAAACTGCTAAGTAACCCAGTCCATAAGTGCATGCTCTACCATTCACCTTTTACCGATACATGATAATATTCATCCCAAGGGTGAAAATGATCCTGGCAACACTATTCTCTGGCATCATTCTGTTTAGTCTATTCTAATCTGCTGCCTTATCTCACACGGCTCCCATGCCATGCCGCCTGTTATTGCCAATACAGGAGGAGATTTATGCTCTGTGTGGCTTATTGTCGGTATCAGCCGGGAACACGCGGGAGTCTATCCCCCCCAAAAAATAATATATATATAGGTTTTTTTTTCAGGAAATGAAGAACTACATTTTGAAAACAAAGCAATACTACCTCAACAAAGTTGGTGTTGTGACTTTATATATTGTCAAATTACTTGCATGAGGGGGACTTTTTATTACTTTTCATTGGTTCAATATTGTTTTAACCGCAACACACAGACAGTGTTCAATATAGCACTGATTTATGCAAATTAATCAAAAACCTAAAAAAAATAGTTAGGTGGTTGTCTCCCGACAGCAACGATACTAGTACTTGAACTCCATTTTGATTTGACATCAGTGTTGTTTTCGTCGACTAAAACTAAACAAAAAATGTTCGTCGACTACCTTTTTTCATTGACAAAAAATAAATAGAAACTAAATAAAAACTAATCTATGATGACTAAAACTAAGACTAAATATATCGACAAATAAAAACTAGACTAAAATGTTAGGAAGGGACTAGTGGACCAGATATCCAGTATAAGTAATTTTACACTTGGTTGCATGCTGAAAATAGCCGATCTACAAGCCCACAACGCGTCGCAGCGCGAAGCGTTGTGAGCTTGTAGATCGGCTATTTTCAGCAAGTGTAAAAACAGTCATTACGACGGCATCAAGCCCCGCCAAAATACATTTTAGTCGACTAAATCAACCGTAGATTTAGTCGACTAACATCTCATGACATTTAGTCGACTAAAACTAGACTAACACTAAAACATTCCAGGTGACTAAAATGTGACTAAAACTAAGTGTAAACTATTCAAAAGACTATGACTAAAACTAAAATCAAATTTCGCTGCCAAAAACAACACTGTTTGACATGATATTTTGTATAGCTTTAGCCACTCTTCACTAGGCCTGATAGAGACATTGTTTTGGTTACAGCCTGTCTTGTTATGGTTCAGCTTGTCCTTGTGTTGTAGCTGCTAGAATGATCGGATATCCCTGGGCTCGTTGGCAGAACTATCTTACCAGTTACCACAAACATGACTGTTGATACTTCTCACCATGATATCACTGGTGAGAATATAATTGTGAGAACCCATTAAAGAACTGAGACCAGATTCTACAAATGTCTTATTTTATACTAATCCTAATATACGAAAAATCTATGTTTCTATGTCAGTGGTGCTCATACTTTTGACCCCAAAAATGATATGTAGGCTATTTGGCCAACGACCCCATCTGAAAATGTTTTGTGCCATACAGGGACCCCCCAGAAGCACATATTTGAGTTAAAAACGTTTGCTGGGGGGTGTAGCTTGGCCGTGAGAAGTAGACATCGTGAGCACCATTTTAGTCCACACAAGAGAAATGGTTGTTTAATGCATGGTTCTCTCTCTTTTTTATTTGTTTTTGCTCAGGTCACCCCTGTAAATGCACACACACACAAACGCGCGCGCGCCCTGCACGCCCTGCACGCACGCACGCATGCACACACGGACACACACACACACACACACACACACACACACACACACAGTCACACACACCGTTTTTTAATTTAAAGCTGTAAACACTTCAGCGGAGCATGTTACCGTCAGCTGGGATAATAGAGAGATACATTAATTTGTGTTGTTATTTTCAGTGTTGTGATTGTTGGGGACAGATGCTCAGAGGTGTGCGTGTGCATGTGTGTAAACACAGCATGAGGTACACTCAAAAACTGTGCTCTGAAGGTACTGGACTGACTTTACAATTAACTTTACATTTTACCCTTACACTTGACACTTAATTTAAAGGTTTTTGCTAAAAGGATAACAAAAAGCCCCAGGGGGTTTGTTTTCCATTGTGGTCCATTGCACTCAATTCAATGCTGGGCGAGCGCTGGCGCTTTGGAATGGGGGGTCAGATCAACATATCTGCCTGGGTGCGGGCGAGTGCTGGCGCTTTGGCATGGGGGGTAAGATCTTAATTTTCGGCATGTTAAGAACTCTAGTTTTAGCTGGCTGCCGGGCATGGCTGCATTAATAACTTTGGGGCAGGCCCGTCAAGACTTTAAATGGACAGGTATCAATCAAAAGGGAGACATCGAAGAGGAAGGATGGATGGGGAAGGATCAACATATGGAATGTCAGAACAGGAGATCTAAGGGTTTGAGGTCAGATGTGCTGTAGAGTTGCTGGCCAATTGATGACATCAGGGTTCTCCATCCCTGATGATGTCATGTGATGTCACATGCTCCATCCCTGATGATGTCACGTGATGTCACATGCTCCATCCCTGATGATGTCATGTGATGTCACATGCTCCATCCCTGATGTCACGTGATGTCACATGGTCCATCCCTGATGAGGTCACGTGCTCTCTCACCCCGACCACCAACTAACCAACACACACACTGACGGGAAATGCACGATTCCACGATTCCAAATGCATGCAATACTGTACAATGCAATGCAATCATTGCAGTACAAATATGTTTTGGTAGAAAATTCAGTGGCATCAACAGAGAAAGGAGGGGGTGGGTGTAGAGATCAACCTATACTAAACTATATGCTCAGTTGTTTTCTAAGGTCAGCAATCTACGTATATTTTAAAAGGATCCTTGGCTAATATATGGCTTCTACAGTGCCGTCTCCAGGCACTAATCAGCACCCCTATATGTATAACAAATAGTGACTGTGATGCTTGAAAAAGGCTACAAGTAGGGTACCAGTAGTAGCAGCAGCACCAACAACAAACAAAGAAATACAAATATGTTGAGCATAATGTATTCTGCATGCATATATTATACCTTGTATTTCTATTAACTATTCAATTAATTTGAACATAATATATTTACAATAATCATGGAGAACTTATAGATTTAACATTTGTAAAACATTAAAATATTGGTAGGGTACTACTGGTCAATCTGGACTGGAGGGGTACAAAATCCAATCTGGGGGGGGCAATGCCCCCCTGTAGAGACGGCACTGCATGGCTTCTATGGCTTAATACACAATGCCCTCTATAACTAACATTAAAAATTAAAAACACGTACAATATTTTATTTATTGTACAAATAGTTCATATTTTACAGCAGAACAGCAGAAACGCCCGTCGCAAGATGATGTAATTTGTCCATTTGAGGTCCAGCCCGTAGGATGGATACGGCAGCATTCACAGAGGCCTCAGGCCTCTTTCACTGTTTATCTAAATAACTAAATCTATTAGAATGGTGTATAGTAGAGGTGTTGTTGTACTGTTTATAAAGAACTAAAGCTATTATTAGAACTGCCGTGTCAGAGCAGAGGCGTTCATAGCTGGTGCCTGTTTGTTTATCCTAACGCTTGACCAGGCGCTCATGCATAAGCACACGGGCGCTGCTTGTCGTCCGCTCAATGTCTGAAATGTTCTTTATTAGGAACAATCCCTTGAGATGAACCATCTCGTTTTCAAGGGGGTCCGCGATTCACAAAGTACACTTCATACATAAATACACTTTTTACAGACAATTCAACCAGACAAAAACAAGACAAGACAAAACAATACAATTCATAGATAAACAAAAAACAAACAGAAAAAAAAAGAAAAGAAAAAGAAAACTGCAACAAAACAACATTTCACATAACATGGACATAACGTAGACATAACACATGGATCATTGCATCATGGATCTGTTACAGTGATAATTAGTGAAAACATGAACAGGTAGTCTCAAGATGAGAGGACAGCACAGTTTTAAACAAATTAAAAGATGTTATTGAACGTATATGGACAGGTAGATTGTTCCAGTCACAAGGAGCTTTGAACATAAATGATTTTTTGCCAACTGATGTGGGTATATTAAAGTAAATCTGTGAGCAATGTCTAAGTTGATGTGTAGAAGTGTATGGTATCATAAGCTGTTTCAAATACTGTTGATAATTGAAATGAATGCATTTAAAGATGAACTGATAACCCGTTTAGACCCGTTATACGTTCAGTTGTTGCTATTGCTGTCGGGCAGAAACCTCTTATCTGCATATTTTAACTTTTGGATTTCTTTTAAAATTATTATTATTTATTTTAATTAACGTCCCTACTTGATCATACTACAGCCCCGTTTCGAGCTTGTACTGTAGATCTGCTATACCTTTGCCAATTTTGGATAATTTAAAAGTTTTGGACATAGGAGGTTGTCTGCTCGCATTCTCACTGAAAAGCACGGACCTGACGTCCTGCTGTGGCCATGCAGGTTCGTGGTTCCAACCATAACGGAAGAGAAAGAAAACTGGTATCTTTAAAAGAAAAAAGAAATGCACCACCAATTCCCTCAGGCTCCCATGCAGCTCTTTATCCATTAAACATATACAGTCAGTGACGTACGTCTGCTAATGTGATGATACAGCGAGCACAGATACACTGCTATTGTTTGTTCCCTATATATTCAAACCCCATGAGTCATTTTCATGCACACAAAAACAATCTTACAATCCACATTCTATATGCAGGTGTATATTCTGTGTGTTTTATACCAGTCAAGACACCCTGAGGGAATCCGCCTGGGTGACGGCAGACTGGTGGGTGAGCGCTGGCACGTTTGGCATGGTAACATATGGAATGAATTATGTACTGGCCATATATGGAACCTACAGAATGTAAATCCCCAAATGTGGTACTAAAGTATAACGTTTAATCTTAAATCACATTTTCACTCAAATTCCAAATTGACTTCGCTAAGCCCATCCTCCGGCCGGCCTGCCCCTGATGGTCTTTCGTTTGCACCGTTGTTTTGTCTATTGCCTGGGTGTTTTCAATAGAACACAAAGGAGACAACCTTGGGCTTCTTTTAATCTATTTTGTCATTCATAATGGTTTCACAGTTTTACAGTCCTTTAAATTGATGCCAATACAATATTCTATCAATCTATCGATCGATCTAGGATTACATTTTTTTATTTAAACAATTGTCAAAATGGCTGATGATCAGTCTAAACGTTGTGCTTCTCAGTCACAGAGTGCATATTAAGTGACAACAACAAACAGAGCTGTTGTAAAACAGCGGCACGTCTGAGTAGCTATTTGAACGTCACAGTTTGTGAGAAACTGTGGCGGTCAGGAATGCGTTTTCATGAAGCAGATGTGAAAGGAACGAGCAGGAGGATGAAAAAAACATGATCTTCAGCAGAAAATTCTGGGTTTGATGTAAAATGGAGATGGAAGCAGTGATGGGTGACAGTAGATCAGGTGTGTGTGTGTGTGTGTGTGTGTGTGTGTGTGTGTGTGTGTGTGTGTGTGTGTGTGTGTGTGTGTGTGTGTGTGTGTGTGTGTGTGTGACTGTGTGTGCGACTGTGTGTGCAACTGCGTGTGCGACTGCGTGTGCGACTGTGTGTGCGACTGTGTGCGCGTGTGTGCGTGCGTGCGTGCGTGCGTGCGTGCATGGTTGACAGGCGGAAATGTGTGAAGGTCCTGGATGGTTAATTTTCATACCCGTGGTTGTCAAACTGGGGTCCTGGGACCCCCCAGGGGGTCCTTGAGGGGTATCCCAGGCGTCCCTCAGTGGAATGACTTAATATACCATAACAATCTGTCAAACCACTTTAACAGAAGCATCCATGCGTTAGAGCTGTCCAAAACTGCTACTGGTACATTGATTCAATCCTATATTTAAATTGCCTCAAGAGGGTGGGCGGACCAACCGATTTGCTTCAATGTCCTCACCAAACAGATGCTGTTCAGGGGTCTGCCATGAAAACACACACACATGAAAACAACAAGCAGAACTGCCTTGGCAAGGTGCAGATCTGCGTTCTTCTACAGGTTAATGGTTAACCATTAACCTATACCATTAACCTATACCCCCATTAACCTATACCCTCTTGTAAGCCTGAATCCTGACACTGAATCAGTTGTCAACCATAAAACATCCATTTCTATTGTGAGGACCATGCGGGAAAACACAATGTCTATTCTGTTAAAATACTTTTAGGCACATGTGGCCCGCAAACAAGTACAGTATACACGCACACACACAATACACACACGACACGCAGAGGGCCAGTCCGAAACTACAAAAATGTATAACCACTTTAAGCTCCATTTGTGTGACACAATCTAGATCTTCTATCTTCACTAATTTCTAAACATATTCTAAATTCCAAAATACAGCAATGCATTAACATAAAAAAATATTTGTAATTTCAATACACGAGTATATTCTCTGTCTACAGGCACAGCCCAGCAGTCTTCCTGCAGAATGTACGTTGCTGAATCTTCCCCCATTTAGACGTGTTTAAACAGCATGAAATTGGAATGAATTCACACAATCTCAAGACAGCATCCTGAGTTGCTTTTCATCTGCAGGCGTTCGGCACCATCCCTCCCTTGCAAAAAATATGAAAAATATCAATTCTAAAGACAATATGTCCGCAACGGTAGCGTTGTTGGACGTGAGCTTGCTATAGGTCAATTATTGTGCTTTGGCTGAGACTTGAACCTCGCCAGATGGCGCTACCTTGGACCCTAAGACCCCCAAATTCACCCACAGTGAACCGGAAGCTAAATCACCTAAGCTATTTTTAAAATATTTGAAACACCTCAATCTGAGTCTGAGAAAGTATTCAGAGGAGAAAGGCGTCCTAAGATCGTTGTTTACATAGAAGTCTATGTATGGTGGCCATCTTGGTCAGGGCAACAGGGCCTGTTTACGTGTCCGGAAGTGCACGATGTGTTGTAAGCTTATAGATCGGCTATTTTCCGGCAATTTAAATTCAGCAATTTTCATCGCTGTCCTAGAATGTTTAAATGTCCTCACAAGTGTAGCAATAACAACGCACGCATGCGTGTGTGCGTGTGTGTGTGTGCGTGTGTGTGTGTGCGTGTGCGTGCGTGCGTGCGTGCGTGCGTGCGTGCGTGCGTGCGTGCGTGCGTGCGTGCGTGCGTGCGTGCGTGCGTGCGTGCGTGTGCGTGCGTGTGCGTGCGTAATGTGGATGTTTTATATTCATGGCTGCTTTCCGGAGAGGCAGGGAATCACATCAGACATACGGAGAGAAAGCCATGCAGAGAAATGGCATTAAAAGGGATGAAAAAGCCACGCTATGCTATCTATCCCCGGAGGTGTCACGTTTATGGATACAAAACCTGTTTCCACCGTGGGGCCATGACACAGTTTCACACACAGGTGTCTCACAGGAGAGAGGGAGGGAGGGAGGGAGAGAGAGAGAGAGAGAGAGAGAGAGAGAGAGAGAGAGAGAGAGAGAGAGAGAGATGAGGAAGAGAGAGAGAGTGAGAGAGAGAAGAGAGAGAGAGAGAGAGAGAGAGAGAGAGGAGAGAGAGAGAGAGAGAGGGAGGGAGGGGAGGAGGGGGGGGGAGAGAGAGAGTGAGAGAGAGAGGGAGGGAGGGAGGGAGGGAGGGAGGGAGGGAGAGAGAGAGAGAGAGAGAGGAGAGGGAGGAGGGAGGGAGGGAGGGAGAGAGAGAGGAGGAGAGAGAGAGAGAGAGAGAGAGAGAGAGAGAGAGAGAGAGAGAGGGAGGGAGGGAGGGAGGGAGAGAGAGAGAGAGAGAGGGAGGGAGGGAGAGAGAGAGAGAGGGGAGGGAGAGAGAGAGAGAGAGAGAGGAGAGGGAGGGAGGGAGGGAGGGAGGGAGAGACAGACAGACAGACAGACAGACAGACAGACAGACAGACAGACAGACAGACAGACAGACAGACAGACAGACAGACAGACAGACAGACAGACAGACAGACAGACAGACAGACAGGGTTAGCATGCATCGGTGCCTAAAATAACTTGCTGTGTACCCTCAGACTCAGGTCCATCGTCTATGTGTGCATCAATCATAAAAAAGAGGAAAGAAAAAGTTTATAGTAGCGTGCCGTTTCTGGCCTATTGTGCGGC
>NC_136793.1:13081833-13126833 GCF_951216825.1 Electrona antarctica | reverse complement strand
GTAATGAAGAGGCCCAATATACTGTATGGTAACACAAGGGTTAACTGCAAGCCTAAGGACGTGCAAATTCTACTTTAAAGGACCACTTCACCACTTTTCAACATCTCTTCATATAATTGGTCCTCACTAATGTTCATGATAAAACACCACCATTTTTTCCTACTCAGTCTGTGTCTCATAGGAGTGCTTTGGGCAGTTCGGACACCCGTCCACCAGTGACATCATCATTAGGCAGATTCTTTTTAAACAAGATTTGTTTTAAAATATATTTAGATTTTTATTATCGTGAGAACGATGGCTTCAACTTTTGCATTGCAACTATTCAGGAAAAGAAAGCCTGCCGTTTCTATTAGCTTGGATTCACCATCGATGATGTCACTGGTGGACGGGTTTCTGAACTGCCCACAGCCTTCCTATGAGACACAGACTGAGTAGGAAAAAATTGTGGTATTTTATCATGAACATTAGTTAAGACCAATTATAGGAAGAGAAGTTGAAAAGTGGTGAAGTGGTCCTTTAAGCACTACAAGACACGCACGCACACACGCACACGCACACACACACACACACACACACACACACACACACACACACACACACACACACACACACACACGGAAAAGTAGTGGGCTACAGTTGTAGAAGTGGCAGTGACTCTTTTGCCAGTTGTAGATGAAGAGCGTCTGGTAAACAGACATGGTGGTTAGCAGCATGCCGGCTGTATGTGGCCAGTATTGATCCAGGCATTGATTTGCACCCACAGGGAAGCGGAGGAATAGGACATAAATAATTCCTCCAGCCTGCATGGCTGCACATGGGCTGAAATATCTGCCACCAAATCACGGTGGTTCCATATTGCCGCTGTCGGGCAGGAACCTCGTATCCGTATTTCAAAAATTTTAAGCCCAAACCACACCAATGGGTTAACGCAACAAAACGCTTTTAGTCTTCTGTTTCTCAGCGGTGTGAAATGTGTCGGTGGGCACATGTCGACCCAAGTGATTCAATCGGTTCAATTCAATTGGTTCTTATACAAGCTAACTCATCTACTGAACTACAAGTTGTGAGCTTATACAGTTGGGTGCCACCGATATTGTCCCTTATCATTTGACCCATTTAGGCCTGACCTCAAAATTTTAAAAAATCCTTCTAAATCCTTCTAAATCCTCCAGAAATAAATATTTTCACGATTTTTCAAAAATAGCAGACCTACAAGCTCGTAGCGCGCCACTCGGTGGCGCGCTATGAGCTTGTAGATCTGCTATTTTTCAATAGCTAAATTATAACATAATGTTTAAAACACCAAAAGGGGTTCCCGCCCAAAATGGGTTAACTGTCCTTTTGCGCAGATCACGCAAACCTCAGCAAAAAGAAAAGGACAATATCGATGGCCTCCAACTGTACATCAGCTATTTTTGAAAATAAGAAAATAAGACAAGTGAAAGCGGTTGTCGTTCACTTTTATTAAGAAAATCCTACTTTTGAGCAACACGTAGCCTACAACAAAGTAAGACCTTAATTTACAAAACGCAAATCAAACGACAACAAGGTTTCTGAATCACAGTGATGATTTCCTTCTCAGTACGGGTTGAAACATCCTCCACCAATCTCACTTGCTTCTATAACATGTCAGCTGAGATCTCATGCTATGGATATACCACATGATCCATGGTACCTACCTTGTCGGCCATGAAACCTCTTATCTCCAAATAACTTTGTATTTGTATTTTCGTAAATTAATGGCTTACTTAATTGATCATACAAGCGTCACACAAAGTGTATAAAAAGTAGCAGAGCCACAATTAAGCTGGGAACGTGGTGCGAAGCGACGGATTTTAAGCTTGTACATCTGCTACTTTTGCTATTTTTTAATGCTGAAAATCCGGACAGACATATACGTTTTCCACCCGACAGAGATGATATGGCAGCAGGGCTGCAATTATTGATTATTTTATTAGTGATTATTCCAGTGATTTTGTTTCCAGTCCCTCCGGCGGTATTGAGCGGCCGCTTAGGAAATGGAAAGATCCCCAGTTTGATCCCTGGTTCGATCCCACTCCCCCCCCCCCCCCCCCCCCCAAGGTAGTGTCGATGTGTCCTTGAGCAAGACAAACTGCTCCCGATGGGGGCGGGGAATGCGTGCGTGCGTGCGTGCGTGCGTGCGTGCGTGCGTGCGTGCGTGCGTGCGTGCGTGCGTGCGTGCGCCTGGAGTTATCGTCGTTTGAAAACCGCCGAAAAAATGCAGCGGGGAAAAAAACACCCGGGTAAAATAAATAAACAGGAAGCGGGCCAGGATCTGATTTTGTGATGGCGTCACGTTCCGTATCCTGTGGGACTGCGACTCCGGTGTTTTTACACTAGATGGTGCAATACTGCAATTCACTGACATATACCCACCCCCCCAAAAAAATGTACAGGGCCTACCGGCCTAAAATGTGCATTTTCCGTCATTGTGTCAGACACCAGTCTGTGTTGGTCGGGGGCACCATATATGGTGCCCAGGTCTAATGACATCATGTGACATCATCAGGGATGGAGATGTGGAGACCCTGATATCATAGTAAATGCGACCTGCTGTCGCAGTTAAGCCCATACAGTATATGGAGATCCCTGATGTCATCAATATTGGCCAGCAACTCTACATCTGACCTCAAACCTTTAGATCTCCATATATGGATATATGTCAGAACCTGATCCTTCCCCATCCATCCTTAATTCCTCTTCGATGTCTCCCCGACTGAAACCTGTCCATTCAAACTCTAGACGGGCCTGCCCCAAATATATTAGTGCCGGCGAAAACTAGGCCCGGAAAATAAGGCCCGGCCCTGCAGGGCCCTCATCAAACCCTGTACACTCAAGAGAATGCCCCCGCTACCACCCTTAGATCTCCATATACTGTATGGAGCTGACCTGTTCTGACATTCCATATGTTGATCTTACCTCATCAAACCCTGTACACTCAAGACATGCTCCATATACGTATGGCCAGTACAGAATTCATTCCATGTTGATCTGACCCCCCATGCCAAAGCGCCAGCACTCTGCCGTCAACGAGGCGGATGCGCGCCCTCAGGCGTCTTACTGGTATATATATTTTTTAAATGCTGCGATGGCTGAGTGGACAAAACTCCTACTAAGGCGTACCGTTTTCCACGCTATAAGGTTCTGAAATGCCATCATCTCCGCTCCGGTGTTGTTCCACGTCCGTAGTCGACCCCCTGGATTCCCCCCCAAGGACCCTTGCAGGGTGCCCTGACCCCACGTTGAGAACCACCGCTGTGATGGATCACAGGTCACTGTCCCTCTAATAACAGCATGTAAGGTTGGGACTGCAAAGGTCACACACACACACACACACACACACACACACACACACACACACACACACACACACACACACACACACACACACACACACACACACACACACACACACACACACACACACACACACACACACACACACACACACACACACACACACACACACACACACACACCTCCTATTAAAATGTTCAAGTCAATTAAAGGATGCTGTCTTGTAATGCTGATCGATACAGAGGGCAGGCCCTGTGCCTTTCTTTCCTTCCTGTGTGTGTGTGTGTGTGTGTGTGTGTGTGTGTGTGTGTGTGTGTGTGTGTGTGTGTGTGTGTGTGTGTGTGTGTGTGTGTGTGTGTGTGTGTGTGTGTGTGTGTGTGTTACTATACTTGTGAGGGCCAAATGTCCCTAGTAGAATTTGAGATATAGATTGTGAAGATTGTGATGAATAAAATGTGTATATTATTTTGACTGCAAATTCTGATTTAGTCTTAGTCTTTTGAAAAAACACATCATTTAGTTTATCCTATTCTAGAAATCTGAAATATTGTAGTGTTAGTCTTGCTCGACTCAATATCAAAATCTTAGTAGTTTAGTCTTTAGTTTTAGTCTTAATGCAGTGTTAATTGACAGGAAATATTTAGTCTCAGGCCCAAACTGCACCTCACCTGGATGCAACTCCTTGCAACCAAACAGTTGCAAGTACTGTAGTTGCATGTAGTGTAGTTGCATGAAACCATTATTCCCAATGGCAGTTACAAGGACTTGCATTGGTGTGACATGGAGTTGCATTGGTGTGAAATGGAGTTGCATTGGTGTGAAATGGAGTTGCATTGGTGTGACATGGAGTTGCATTGGTGTGACATGGAGTTGCATTGGTGTGACATGGAGTTGCATTGGTGTGACATGGAGTTGCATTGGTGTGAAATGGAGTTGCATTGGTGTGACATGGAGTTGCATTGGTGTGAAATGGAGTTGCATTGGTGTGACATATGGAGTTGCATTGGTGTGACATGGAGTTGCATTGGTGTGACATGGAGTTGCATTGGTGTGACATGGAGTTGCATTAGTGTGCCATGGAGTTGCATTGGTGTGACATGGAGTTGCATTGGTGTGACATGGAGTTGCATTGGTGTGACATGGAGTTGCATTGGTGTGACATGGAGTTGCATTTCTGTGACATGGAGTTGCATTGGTGTGACATGGAGTTGCATTGGTGCAGTTTGTGCCTTAGTCTTTTGAATAACACACATGTTTTTCTCATTTGTTTAGTCTTAGTCGACGAAATATCAACATCTTTTTTTTGCTACAGTTAAAACATATATTATATTAGGCTTACAATTATGAAAAGATTAGGTTGGGGTTAAGATTAGACACATAGCGGTTACCTGGGCTAGGGTTAGTTATGCCTGATTTATAGTTAGTTGCGTGCCAGTGTCAAACACTAAAAATAGCAGATCGACAAGCTGTGAGATTGTAGATCTGGTTTTGGTTAAAAATGGCACCAAAACAAATCGTCTATGTGTGTGTGTGTGTGTGTGTGTGTGTGTGTGCGCGTACCTGTATGTGCGTGTGCCTGTGCGTGTGCCTGTGCGTGCGCACGTCATGCACGTGGCGGTGGGTGCATGTACTTTACAAAGTGTGACATCGTTAAAAATTCTAATTAATGCAGAATATGCGAGAGCACATCGTTAACATTGATCGATGCTGTGCTCTGGTATCAGTGAGATTTATGCTCTGCCTACAGTCTATGATCATGAAAAATGATCACATTACAGGCCAAATATTACACATCGATGAGATGTACTTTTTACCTTTTGTATTCATGCATCAAATGTGTCGTCGCTGTTGCGTGGGTGGAAACCTCATATGTCCTCAAACCTCGTTCAGAAGTAGCAGATCTACAAGCTCGAAGCACGCCGCTTCATGTCGCGTTCCATGCTTGTCGATCTGCTATTTTTGTGAGAAAACACACAAAAGTTAAAACATGGAGATTATGGTTTCTGCCAGATATGATATCGCTGTTGTCGGCCAGAAATCTTGTATCTCCGTATTTCAACTTTTTTTTTTTTTTTTTTTTTTTTTGCTTTTGTATCAGTTGTACTTTGTTGCGAAAGTTGTTAAAACGGCAACCTACAATCCTTAAAACAAGTTGCATTGCGGCGTGTTGTCAGCCATTTTGTTGTGGTTTGTTGTTGTTTAGACATGCTTAAAGTACACAATACCCGTTCATGACGACCTTTGCTGCATTTCTCTCCCTGTCTCTTCCTCCCTCTTTCCTGTCCGTCTTCACTGTAATTATCAATATACTGTATATATATATATTTTTTTTTTCATTGCATTTCCTGAAAACACCCAACAGCGACTACGTATTAAAAAATATTGTAGCTGCCTCTCGGGCAGAAACGTTTTATTCATGTATAGGCCTATAATCCACGCATCCATACAATATCAGACCTGTTTTTTCTGATTTTCTTTAATCATTTATTTATTTCCTCCAATTATATTAACCCTATTGTCACAATCAGCTCATCTCATCATCCAATTAAATCATAGTTTAACCTTAGTGACCTTAGTGAAAAGGTTAAATTAGATCTTCAAAGGTGGAATAAGCTTCCTCTCTCACTGGTGGGCCGCATTGAAACAATTAAAATGAACATACTGCCACGCCTCCTTTTTCTTTTTCAAACCCTCCCCCTTTTTTTGCCCAAATCTTTTTTTAATTCACTTGATAAAATCTTATCATCCTTTATGTGGGCCAATAAGTCCCCTAGAATCACCAAAGCCCCTCTTCAAAGACCCAAACCAGATGGTGGACTTGCCTCATCCAACATGATATTCTTTTATTGGGCATCAAATATTTTAATGATGAAGAAATGGTGCCACATGTGATATGGAGGCTAAATCCTGCACATCCTCTCTTCCAGCATTACTCTTTGACCCCCTACCGACACGTTATTCCCAGTATACCAACAATCCAGTAGTTCTCTCTTCATTGAAAATTTGGAATCAGTTTAGACAACATTTTGAGTTAAAATCCCCATCAGTCCTTATGCCCATTTGTAAAAACCATTTGTTTGCATCCTCCTCTTTGGACTCAACATACAGCAAGTGGAAGGAGAAGGGCCTTATCACTTTTAGGGATCTATACAGTGATGGGTTATTTATTTATCTCGGAGAACTCACCACCAAATTGAATAATCAAAACAATAGTTTTTTTTAGATTTTTCCAAATACGTAACTTTGCAAGCACCCATTTTAAACCCTTCCCCAGTTTACCTGAGAAAACCCTAGTGGAGTTCTATGTTTAACATTTCATCAATTTATAATGCTCTTGTTTCCTTTAGAACAACTTCTCTACTTGGGTTGAGAGGCACATGGGAGGATGAACTTGGGACTGAGCTAAGCGAGGAACATTGGGCTGATGTGCTGTCTAGGATTAACAATTCATGTGCCTGCGCTCGTATGTGCCTTATTCAATTGAAAGTGGTTCATAGGATTCATTACACTAAAGCTAAGCTTAGCAGACTATTCCCAGAAACAAACGACTCATGTAACAGGTGCCTTCAATCCCCTGCAAACCACACACACACTTTTTATTCCTGTTCAAAGCTCGCCACTTTTTGGAAATCCTTTTTTGACACACTCAGTCTGGTCCTGGGATTCTCTGTATTACCCTGTCCTTTTATAGCTATCTTTGGTTTTGATTGATTGAGATATTTATTAACAGTTTGCAGAATTACAGTACATTTCGAGCACAAACTCAATACAAAGGCTGTTAAGTGTGAGTGGACGACCCAATTAAGCATTACACTTGTTTACAACAGGGTCCACCATGTGTGTGCCAGGGTGTGTCCCCTGTAGGAGGCAGATTTAATAGATTCCAGGCCGATGCGGTTGCTTTGGCCTCCCTTATAGCCAGGCGTCGTATATTGCTCCACTGGAAGAGCCCTAATCCTCCTGAGGTGTCAGTATGGCTAAAATATTTGTCATCCTTTCTCCATTTGGAAAAAAATCAAATACACTGTTAGGGGTTCGTTGAATAACTTCTACAGAACCTGGGACCCATTCCTCACATACATTAATACACTGTTAGGGGTTCGTTGAATAACTTCTACAGAACCTGGGACCCATTCCTCACATACATTAATTCCTTAACCACAATTTAAGTAGGAACTAATTCCAATATTCCCCCTCTACTGTGAGTATACTGTGATCATGCGTATATGTGTACGTGCATGTATGTACATGTGTGCACGGGTATGCGTACGTGTGCGCATATGTATGAATGTGTATGTATGTGCATGTATGTATGTATTTGTGTGTATGGATACATGTAGGCTATGTGTGTATATATATATATTTAAAAATGAAATAGTTCAATTTGTTTTCTTTACATTGCTTCCATTATTGCTAGCATTTAATCTTAATTACTTTAATGCATGAATCTCAAACTTAGTAACTTATTCTGTTTCCCCGGGGCATGGGAGGGTGAGGGCGGGTGGATACTTGTGAGGGTCTGTTTTGTTTTTGTTGTTGTCTGTTTTGTTTTGTTTCCGCTTGTTCTGTTTACTTTTTTGTTTTGTCTCTTGTTTTATTTCCTATGTTTTGTTTGGTCATGTATGTCTTGTATTTATTTTATGGAAAAAACCTAATAAAAATATATATAAAAAAACAAAATCATAGTTTAACAGCAGAAACAATTAGATTGATAGATCATTTAGCATGAATAATTTGCCAATATATTGTAGGCTATTGATTTCCTCCAGCTACTGTAAGCACCCTGGCATTGAAACTGTCCTTTATTGACACAAAACACACAGCTCTGCCCTAGGCACATGCTCTGGACAGAAGACTCTCCAATTTTCTATTGCTCTGATCAAACTCAATTTACAACATGAATATGCCGTTCCTTCTGATCAGTTTCAGCAAAAGCAAAACCTGGCGTTGCCAGGTTTAAAGAAACAAGCGGCCAGGTCCACAAAAACCAGTCACAGAAATTGCCTTGAATATATATGAAAACGTTTCAACAACACCAATCCTTTTCCATATTAATCTGAGGGCCCTTCACATGAACCATTGGTCAAGTCAACCACATCTCCCCTGCAAGGGGAAAACAAGCCCAAGTCGCTTGTAATAGCCAGACATGGCAACATGCCTTCCATTGAACAGATATACTTCTAATCCTTGACTTTACAGCCTTGTATAAGTATTAGGACCTACATATTGACTACAACAGCCAACAAGAATGCACACTGTGACACTACACTCTGTATCAAAGCCCGGCCACTGTGATTATAAAAGAAACAACGGACAACCTGAACTCCTGTCTCCTTGAGAGCAGCAAGAGCAGCAGAGCAGGTATAAGGCTGGTTTGTGGTTTCCTTGATTAATCCTGAGGACCCGACGTGAACATCTACTTGCTTCCAAGTTCCAATCTAACGAAAACAATCTAATGGACGTCTGCTGACTCTGCTCTGCTGTGAACTGGTAATGTGTGAAATGACTGTTTGAAAATCTAGCAAACTGCGCCGTTCAGTTCACACATGTGTATGTAGCAGGCAGCTCCGCCCACAGAGGTTGTCGTATTTAAAAAAAATCACACCTGTGTGAACTGAGTGGTGTAAGGTCTTATATAGACTGATCAGCTGTGGTCTGACGTAATGTCTGACGTAATGAAATCACACCTGTGTGAACTGGGTGACCATAGCAACCGTGCAATTTTTTTGAGCACAGACAGACAGACAGACAGACAGACTAACAAAGCCAGTTGTAGGAGTGGTTTACACCACTCAAAAATATATAGAGGGGGAGGTGCGTGTGTGCGCGTGCAATAGTAATACGTCACACTATCAGTGTTTATATCATTGGCCCGTTTGACTGTCAAGGGTTCAGCCTCCAGGAAGAAACCCTAAATACAAAGTTATTACACCATTCCACATAAAAACGACTCCAGGGTGTCTAATGAAGTAGCCTACTGTCACCTCATAGACACGTGAAAAACTGGACAAATACAAAAATTGTGGCACTCCATCTTTAATTGATCACAATACAGTGTCACATAAAAGCATCAAAAGTAGCAGATGTACAAACTTGCAAAGTTGCTTCACGCCACATTTTGAGCTTGTAGATCTGCTATTTTTGCTATTTTTTAAAAAATTGAATCATAATTTAGGATAGTTTTGGACGTATGAGGTTTCCACCCGACAGAGACGTCACAAGATCTACGTTAACAGTTTTAATCCACCATCGATCTTAATCCTACTCCCCAGTGGTGGAAAGTAACTAAAGTACATTTAATCAAGTAAATCAAGTAAAAATTATCGAGATTAACAACAAAAGATGCAGATGTACAAGCATGCACAAGCTTGTACATATGCTATTTTTTGAATAGCCAATGTATAAATGGATACACGAGAGGTTAACATGATTGCGATGCCGTATTGACACATCTTGCTATGGGGACCACCTGGGGGTCCCCGGACCACACTTTGAGAGCCTTGGATCTACTTCTTCTAGCAGTCACCGACGTGATTCTCCTCCTCCTCAGCGCTTATGTTCCCATGGCAACTGTCAGATCGAGACGGATGGACGGACGGACGCATGCGTGGACTCGGGGTGCGTTTGAGCTAATTGGCGTCAAGAATCAAAGGTCTGTGAAGCGTCAAGCTTGGCCGCTGGCGTCCCGAAGTGACGGTGACAGTGACATGCACACAAACAAACAAAGGAGTGAAGGTGACACGCGTCTTGTCTCATTTATTCTCGTTTACACGTGCACACACACACACACACACACACACACACACACACACACACACACACACACACACACACACACACACACACACACACACACACACACACACACACACACACACACACACACACACACACACACAGTCACACACACAGTCACACACAGTCACACACAGTCACACACAGTCACACACACACACACACACACACACGTTTTATACATCTATGGCGGTGCTGCCAAGTGACGTCACTCATGTGACTCCTCCATGTCTCTCGCTGCCACTCAAGTGATTACTGGCCAATCACAGCACGTATTGACAAGCTTGACAAGCTTCCATTCATGCTTCCGCTATATGCTTCGCAAGGAATCTCGGGAAAATTATGCCTTCAACAGCGCCCCAGAGCAAGGAAGCTCTGAGAAGGAAGGGAAGTGGTCACTGGTCATGTGACTGGGCTGCGCCATGACACTTTCATGGACACTTTCATGGGAGCCAAACTCACACCGGAAGTGCAATGAATACATGGCAGTGAATGGAGCCAGCTGGACCAGCTCATAACAAACATTATTTATGAACAATTGAGACCTTTTGTAAAGTAATCACTTCTGGAAAATAACAGAAGACATATCACAGGTTGTTTTCTAATCACTTACTTTTGACGTGCACATGTGCACAGTATATCATTTTATCTGAGGATCTAAACATGCAGCAGGTATCGTTTCTGGCGTTCTATCGTTTCTGAAGTATCGCGAGATTTGGTGGCAGACAGGAAACGGTGGGAAGTCTCGCGATACTTGGTGCGTTCAGAAAGGTACTTTGTGCTCTTTAGATACCATACCTCTATAAAAATTACACAGTGTACACATCGAATAACAACACAGCAGACAATAATGTGTTACATGTCTTCTGTTATTTTCCAGAAGTGATTACTTTACAAAAGGTGGTATTGGATGGAGCCCGCACACCACAGGTATAAGAAAGGCGTTCTTTATTGAAAATTCGGACAGAATTTTCAATAAAGAACGCCTTTCTTATACCTGTGGTGTGCGGGCTCCATCCAATACCTACTGAAGTTTCTTTAGCCCAGCACCCAGCCTGTCGATGTGCGTATTCTACGTCCGCTCTACTTTACAAAAGGTCTCAATTGTTCATAAATAATGTTTGTTCATGAGCTGGTCACTGAGCTCTCATTGACTCCAGTGCATTCTGCCAAACTTCCGGGTAGTTTGGCTCCCATGAAAGTGTCCATGAAAGTGTCATGGCGCAGCCCAGTCACGTGACCACTTCACTTCCTTCTCAGAGCTTCCTTGCCACAGAGCCGGAAGAGGCGCCTCAGGGCGGCGCCATTGCCCTCTTCCACTGAACAACACGTGAATGGAAGAGGAGGGACCAGGAGGAGGGGCCAACATACTGTTATCCACATTCTACTCTGCAACGCCGCCCCCCAACCCCCCCCCCCCCCCCCCCCCTCTCTTTTTCTCTCTCTCTCTCTCTCTCTGCGTCACAGATAGCGAAGAGGATACAGTGTTGTGACAGACAGCACAGTGTGGCATGGGGGGGGTGCTGCCACGCGCCTGCAGAGTACCCAGTGAACACGTGAACCATTACTGTCAAGTCGGCTCAGCGGCGCTGGCACTCCCAGATGCCAGGGGAAACGGGCCCTAATGATTCAACCATCCACACAGCAGAGAGAGAGAGAGAGAGAGAGAGAGAGAGAGAGAGAGAGAGAGAGAGAGAGAGAGAGAGAGAGAGAGAGAGTGTGTGTGTGTGTGTGTGTGTGTGTGTGTGTGTGTGTGTGTGTGTGTGTGTGTGTGTGTGTGTGTGTGTGTGTGTGTGTGTGTGTGTGTGTGTGTGTGTGTGTGTGTGTGTGTGTGTGTGTGTGTGTGTGCACGTGCGCTAGCATGGCACGATGCGTCAGGGTGCATATGGCTCCCAGTGTTGCTGTTGCCAGCTTTTGTGAGGAAAAATATGCAACCAGGTGTGTGAGTTTCATAATATTGCTGATGTCTGAGGTGACATCATAGAAGGTATAGGTTTGTTTCCCTGCCCCCATCAGGTTTAATGTTTGTCTTTAGTTCAATGTTTGTTTTGTAAACGCCATTGACAATGAAGGGAACATTTACGCCATAATGTGCCATTTACGTCATATTGTCTCTTTAATGTTAATGGTGTTTAATGTTTGTGTTTGCACCTTTTGTTTTACATCACCATTACATCACCTAATCAACATGAGTTAGACTTTAATATATTAGCGCCCCTCACTTCATACGGGTGTGATTTTTTTTACTAGAGGCAGTTTTTCAGGTCCTACACAAACATTAAATTCCCATTGGCAATGAATGGAGAATTTACATCATACTGTTTCTTTTTTTTTTTTTATGTTTTTTTTGTGGCTTTCGCCTTTTTTTATATTTTTTATGGAGGGACAGACAGTAGGCTGATAGGAAATGGGGAGAGAGATGGGGGGAAGACATGCAGTAAAGGCCGTCGGGATCGGGAGTCGAACCCGCGGCACACTGCCAGACTGGATTACCAGCCAAGGTGCCTGGACCACTGAGCCATGGCCCAGGCCCATCATACTGTTTATAAAACCAGTGTTGATTTCATCGACTAAAACTATGATGGAAAATGTTGACTACCTTTTTTCACTGATGAAAACTAAAAAACTAAGCTATGATATTGACAATTTTGTCAACAAATAAAAACTACACTAAAATAAGTAATTTTATGCTTAGCTCGGGTACGTGTAGCGCTCTGAAAATAGCAGATCTCTTGTAGATCGGCCATTACGACACCATCAAGTTAACCTGACTCCGCCAGATGGGGGCAGCAGAGAGTACACTGGGTTCCCCCCCTCCTGCTCCCATCTGGGAACTCACAGGCAGACTCCATGCTCCGGCCACCAAACGGCTGGCCTGGCCAATCAGCGGCAGCTAGAGGCGGGATCAAGGCAGGACTGTGTATGCCTTGATCCCGCAATTTCAGATTGACTAAAAGATTCATGACTAAAACAAAAATGGAATTGTATTCAAAAGACTATGATTCAAACTAAATCAAAGTAAGTCAAAATCAATATACAACATACCGTTGCTGTGGGGCAGAAACTTCTTGTATATCCAATTACATTTTTTTTAAACGTTTTGTTTAAATTAACGCCCTACTTGATCAAACTACAGCGTCACACAAGAGCATCAAAAGTAGCAGATCCGCATCTCTATAGGTCGTTCTCAGACGAGCCCTCCGTCGTCGCTTCCAGTCATCCCGTTTCTCCATACTGGCCAGCTCATTGGTACTTTGCGCTCCTGCATCGTTCTTGAGTACATCCACATATTTTAGTGTGGGACGTCCTCGTGATCGATGCCCGTGTGTTGGTTCCCATAGCACCAGTTTGCTGGCTGGCAGTTCTTGATGTATTTGGCAGTGTCCTGCTATAGTCTCATTCTCCTGGCTGCTATTTTCTGGCTCACCCTTGGTATTCCCTCATACAGAGTCTTGTTAGTAACATGTACACTCTTGCTGCACTCGTACTGCACGCAACATCCGTCAAGTGGACTTCTGGTTTCAGGTTCCAGCATTCACTGCCATATATTGTAGGACAACAGACTCTACCGTCGCATAGAAGAACCTGAGTTTGATTTGACGGGGGAGATTGGAGTTCCATACACTGGTCATGGCATTCAGGGCCCTCCATGCAAAAGCCTTCCTCACTTTCAGGCCTTGCTCCTTGGTTGAGTTGACCCATGAGCCCAGGTACTGACTTCCTTCAGCACGGTGCCTCCTGTTGCATGCCTCATGCCATCTGGAAAAAGGTCTTCTTTAGTAGGAGTTTGGTCCCCTCAGCCATCGCGGCATTAAACAAACTACCCCGCCGATAGGATGGTTCTGTATACAGTGGGGACGATCAGGTTTTCTTATTTTCATTTTTGTATCGTCTTGGTGTTTTTCTGTGTTGTGTTGTTTTGTTGTGGGTGTTTCAACAGACCTGTGAATACCAATGTCCTTCAGGACAATAACGATTATTATTATGAGCTTGCTGCTTTTGTCATTTTTGAATTTGAATCCTGAAAAGTAACAAACGGTTTTGCACATCCAAGGTTTCCACCCGGGGCAAAACACTAGTGTTGCTCATTATTGAAGTGAGTTTCAAAATGTCACGGTCGCTGTCCGTGGTGCTGAAAGTAAATGCTTGTAGGCCTCTGCAGTCGCAGGCATATTTGTTGTGTAAAGCACTGTGACCTGTGATACAATTTAATTGAAATGTAAGCTTTCATTTACCATGTAGCTTAGCACCATGATGAAACAGTACAGTGCTCTTGTTTTCTGACTGGCGTGTCCACCGCGACTGTGTGCATTAGAGGGAGAGCGAGAGAGAGAGAGAGAGAGAGAGAGAGAGAGATACTTTGCCACATTCGCAATCAATCTTCTCCACACAAAAAACAAACATGTCATCTCTGTCCGAATTAGAAAGCTTGCGGACCACGGGTCCAAAACTTTTCAACATTCAAATTCCAAAGAAGCAAAAAGTAGCAGATCGATGCGCTCGAAATGAAGCTCTACTTTGATGCTTTTGTGTGACGCTGTAGTGTGATCAAGTAGGGAGTTAATTTACGAATAAACACAAAGTATATATCCATGTTCTAACAAAAGTTAGAATAAGGACATAAGAGGTTTCTGCCTGACTGCGACGGTGTGCAGTACTATGCCCATGTGTCACGGGCTCAGTCACATCTTCTCAACCTTTCCAGGATCAGGGCCCACTTGACATTGACACTTGACTTGGCGGCAGTGGCTCAGGGGTAGAGTGGCCGGATGGCAACCACAAGGTTGCCAGTTCGAACCCGGGCTCCCCCAGAGTTAGTGTCAAAGTGTCCTTGAGCAAGACTCTGAACCCCTAATTGCTCCTGATGTGCAGGTTGGTGCCTTGCATGGTTTCCTCCGGCATCGGTGTATGAATGGGTGAATGTAATGCACAGTCTATGTAAAGCGCCTTGGATAAAGGCGCTATATAAATGCACCATTTACTTTGCCCAGTGTCACAGGCTCAGTCACATCAACCTTTCCAGGATCAGGGCCCACTTGACTATCTCCAAAGTGTCCATACTGTAGATGTGGCTGCTTAATTTACAGCCTTTTTCCACATTGGTTGCAGTTGCACTGTTTCTTTCCTTTATCCATCATGGCTTGTTGTTGTATGAAACGAAATGAGTTACAAGATGTATTTATATCGGCCACATGACATAGTCCATAGTCAACGGATTCACGTCATAAGTGCTCTAAACAAACAGTTAAAAATACCATAGACTTGGCTGCCATGATATGACGTAATCTTCAAACGCAATGTATTGGAAGGGCTAGCGCTCCTCAAAAATAGCAAAAGTAACAGACCTACAGTATACAATCTCAAAACGAGTCGCTTCGTGCCGCGTTTCGAGCTTGTATGTCTGCTACCTTTGATGCTGTTGTGTGAGGTTGTACAGTTGGAGGCCATCGATATTGTCCTTTTGTTTTTGCTGAGGTTTGCGTGATCTGCGCAAAAGGACAGTTAACCCATTTTGGGCGGGAACCCCTTTTGGTGTTTTAAACATTATGTTATAATTTAGCTATTGAAAAATAGCAGATCTACAAGCTCATAGCGCGCCACCGAGTGGCGCGCTACGAGCTTGTAGGTCTGGTATTTTTGAAAAATCGTGAAAATATTTATTTCAGAAAACTGGAGGATTTAGAAGGATTTTTTAAAATGTTGAGGTCAGGCCTAAATGGGTCAAATGATAAGGGACAATATCGGTGGCACCCAACTGTAGCATGATCAAGTAGGGTGTTAATTTACAGGGGGAAAAACACACAGAAACAGTTACAATATGGAGATAAGAGGTTTCTGCCTGATGAGGACAAAATGCTCTTTGACACCGAGCTGTTCTTTAAGGTCACCGACGCTGCCCCAGGATAATGGTGTTAAAGCTCCGAGGAGACCAAGGTAAATCAACCTTGTAATGTGAAAAGAAACCACAGCGGCTCACAGACAAATGGGGGGTCAGAGACCCTGAGACCCCTTCATGCGCTCCCCCCCCCCCCATGGGAGGCCACGGAATGTCGCTGCGGCCATTCTGACCATAATGGTCAGGGTCTGTCTGTCTGTCTGTCTGTCTGTCTGTCTGTCTGTCTGTCTGTCTGTCTGTCTGTCTTTATTTGTTACCGGTAATGCAGACCTATAGCCCAAATTGGCTATATGCACAGCAGCCAAATTGGAAATATCGCTTCCTTTACTTCCTTCACAGATGTTACCAATGACGGTCAAACAGAGTCAGGGTGTTGATATTGTGCGTCTCGGCTCACTGTAAATACTCAGTGGGTCTCAAAGTTGGGTCCCGGGTTGGCAGGGTAGCGTAGACATTAGTCTGGAATCAGTATTATGCGTGTCTTAAGTACCAGGTCTTATTACTTAACTTAAGACCTGGAGGCGTGATCAATGCCATTTGGCTATTCTGAGTGGCCAAACAGCATTGGCCACGCCTCCAGGTCTTAAGTTAAGTAATAAGACCTGGTATCCTAAGACACGCATAATACTGCCCTCTGTGTGTAGCCTGCATTTCCAAGGGGCGGTAAGAAAACATGCCTGTCCCATATAGCCCGTCCCATATTTGGTGCGCCACAACTTCGGGGGCAACAGAATCCAATCACAATCGAGCGGGGCCAGACTCCATCATGGCCCGTAGCAATTGCCCTATAGCCCCGACGACCTTACAGGCATATGCAAAGGCTCAACTTATGTAACCTAGATAGCACTTTATGTAGACTTAGATAGCATTATATGCAGACTTATAGCATGTTATGTAGACAGCACTACAATAGCAATTTATGTAGACATAGCACTCTAAAGTATATATGCATAGTTTCATTATATACATACAAAAAGCATGGAATACGGTTGGGTATATTCCAGGAAACACCCTCTTTTCACGCAGTGATAGATATTCCACTGTTACGTTCTTAGCTTACGCATGTTACATGATAACTACTTTTTATGTATGTGATGTATTGCCATGCTTTTTTTTGTTGCTTAAAATGTAAAATGCTCTGGATTAAGAGTGTCTGCTAAATGCGTAAATTGTAAATTGATTTGTTTTATTTTTTTCACACTGGCAGATTGTAGGCTACACTCTCAGATATGGGAGTCCTTGAAATTAAACCACTGTGCTGCAGCTGCACTAAATTGAACAGCCTTCATTAGAATAATTAATTAACACCTGTGAAGGATGTGAGGATGGGGCCCAATTTCTTTCAAATATGGCTGCTGTTAGAGCACCTACAGTTGGCTGCCATTTGTAAATGGTCCCTGTAAAAAGTAAAACAAATCTAAGCTTATCACCGGAAATGACTAGCTAAAGATAAATCTCTCCGCCACCGTTGGCTTGATCGCAGCAAAACTGTGCACCCACACTTGCTGGATGCCAGAGCACAACCTCTGGACCAAATGTTTCACATGGGCCTGTTATATAGCGCCACCAGGAGGCCGATTTTTTGGTTCACCCATGCGACAGAGGGAGGGGTTGAATTCTTCGTCATCGTTAATAAAGGGGAATTAAGTCATAAATGTAACTTCATATTCAAAAGTAGGAAGATTAGCGGCAGTAGCTCAAAACGCTGCACAAAGTGGATGTCCCACTTTTGATGCTTGTGTGACGCTGTAGTGTGAATCAAGTAGGACGTTGATTATATGGGTGGTGTAAGGTCTTATATAGACTGATCAGCTGTGGTCTGACGTAATGTCTGACGTAATGAAATCACACCCGTGTGAACTGGGTGACCATAGCAACCATGCTCATTCTTTTTGGTACGAACAGACACGGGTACATTTTTGAGTGGTGTAAACCACTCCTACAACTGGCTTTGTTAGTGCAGAAAAAATGAGCATGGTTGCTACGGTCACCCAGTTCACCCGGGTGGCTTTGTTAGTCTGTGCAGAAAAAATGAGCATGGTTGCTACGGTCACCCAGTTCACCCGGGTGTGATTTCATTACGTCAGACATTACGTCAGACCAGAGCTGATCAGGCTATATAAAACCTTACACCACTCAGTTCACACAAGTGTGATTTTTTTTTGGTACGAACAGAGACGGGTACAAAGCCAGTTGTTGGAGTGGTTTACACCACTCAAAAACACACAAAAAAGTTAGAATATGAAGATAAAAGGTTATTTTTTTTCCCGACAGCGACAATGTGGGACAAGAGCAGGTGTGCATGGAGAAAAGTGGTGTAGGTAACACTTCATTCAAAGTTGAACTTCACATGAACCGCTGTGGGTTTTTTGTTTTTTTGTTCTCCCTGCGTTTCCAATTTGGGAGCAGCGTTAATGCTCACAGGAGAAACAGGAAGAAGAAGAGCGAGGCTCTGACAAGGGACACATGGCAGTTTGTTCCAACCGGCGCGCGGGGCGGGGAGTTGGGGGTGGGGGAGGTTGGTGGTGCAGACTTCTATTTTTTACCTCAGGCGTATCAAGCCATGCCGGCGCATGACACGGATAGCATCGCTGCAGACACGCTGTGGTGGAAAAACTACTCAATTTATTTTACTTACTAGTAAAAGTAGGCTATCAATTAAATACTCAACAAGTACGGAATTCAAAATGGGTACCTGAGTAAAAGTACTGGTATCAAAATTGGGTAATACATATGTTTTGTAATAATAATCAAAGTCTACAGTAACTATCTACAGAGAACCAGTAAGTAACTAGTAGGCCTTTTTTATTTTTATTTTTTGCTTTTGCCTTTTTTTTTTTTTATATATTTTTTTTTTATGAAGGGACAGACAGTAGGCTGACAGGAAATGGGGAGAGAGTTGGGGGGAAGACATGCAGTAAAGGCCGTCGGGATCGGGAGTCGAACCCGCGGCACACTGCCAGACTGGATTACCAGCCAAGGTGCCTGGACCATTGAGCCATGGCCCAGGCCAGTAACTAGTAGGCCTAACAAAAGTTTTCAAATAATAATTAGCCTTTCGCTAAGCCCCACCCACTCCACTCTGCAATGGCCTTCTCACCCATGACGGGATTTCTCCATATAAATAATCGATCATTTCAGTAGCATGAGCTTCGAAATGTCTTCCATGTAGTCAACAAGGCCCGCAGTATAGGCTATGCACTGGACAAATGTGCATGACATTATTTCAATAAACTCGAAATACGAGGAAATGGGAAGGGACATAACCCAGCAAGGCAAATGACATCATGATGACGTTATGATGACCTTTGGTGTGTTTAGGGCTTTAGACTATGGAGTAGTAATATTGCCATCACCTGGGTGGTTCAGTCGTGTAACTTTCCCGATGTTAAGCTGTGTTCAGCAACACAGCCATGCAAAATAACATTGACAGCTATCAGGTGCAGTCGAAAGCTTACTACCGTATCCTTAGCAACGGTTGCTAAACTATTTGGATTGAATTGGACAATCGCTTTTGGGGTGGGGTTTAGCGAAGGGCTAATTGTAATGGAGTAAAAATTACAATATTGAGATTTGGTGGAGTACAAGTAAAAATTCTGAACATGGGAAATACTCCAGTCAAGTAAAAATACCTAAAAAAAAGTACAGTAGTTGAGTAAGTTAGTTACTTTATACTGTACCACTGCACGGATAGCAATGCCACAGACGCGCACGCACGCACGCACGCACGAATGCACGCACAAATGCACGCACGCACGGACGCACGCACGCACGCACGCACGCACGCACGCACGCACGCACGCACGCACGCACGCACGGACGGACGCACGCACGCACGCACGCACGCACGAATGCACGCACAAATGCATGCACGCACGCACGCACGCACGCACGCACGCACGCACCAATGTCTCTCCACATCTTTTTCTTTTCTGCCTCACATAGATGGATACGAAAAAAACCACACGCCACGAGGCCGTGTCTGGAACATTGGAGCCGGAATAAAAGGTAACATAACAACCCTATCGGGCCTGTCTCATCTCCCCGTGCGGGGTTCGGCGGCGCACTGCCTTCCGTTCCGTTTCATCAGAGCTGAAAGAGGTACTCAGATTTGTTTCTTTTTTACCTGAGTGAAAGTACCAGTATCATTGTGTGAAAATACAGTACAGGTCTGCAGTATCTACCCGTACCATTGTGTGAAAATACAGTACAAGGCCTGCAGTCTCTACCAGTACCATTGTGTGAAAATACAGTACAAGGCCTGCAGTCAAAATCTGACTTGCGTAAAAGTCCAAAAGTACTGGCATCAATATAAACTTCAGAGTACCAACGTATAAAAGTATACCAATGTTTCGAAATGTGTCTAACTTTCAAAAAATGTACGATCTACAAGCTCACCACGAGTCGAAACATGCGCTGCGCGCTTGTAGATTATTAGACTATAGACATTTTTGTATACAGACATGGCTTAAAAGACCACTTCATCACATTTCAACCTACCTTCATATAATTGGTCCTCACTAATGTTCATGATAAAAGGCCACATTTTTGTCTCCACCAGGCCGAAGGCATGGGGAGAGAGTATGTTTTGCACTCCGTCCGTCCGTCCGTGTGTGTGTCCGTCCGTCCGTCCGTCCGTCCGTCCGTCCTTCCGTCTGTGACCAGCTAATCTCCGGCACCGTTAACCTGGTCGCTGCCAAATATTGCACACACACTCCCTGGATGCCAACGATGAACCTCTGCCCCAAAATTTCCAGAACGGCCTGTTATAGCGCCACCAGGAGGCCGCTTTGTGCAAAACAAGTTTTTGGACAGTACACCTACAGATTTTGTCCAAACATCACGCAAATTGGTACACAGTCTCTCTAGAGCCATTCAACGAAACGGGTCTTTCAGATTTCTCAGACTCCATCCTGATTGGCTAAGATTGGCTTCCAAAGTTCGCAGGAGTGCTCAGTTTCAAACAAAATGCTGCAAATCATGAACACATCGTGTGATTTCCGTGAAATTGTGCACGCACATTCCCACTAGGCCGAGGAAGAAATGCCACATGAACATTTTCAACTCAGCCTCATGGTGGCGCTATAACTGGCCGAAAAGTGTTTTGCCCTCTAACTGCACGGATCTGTGGATAACTTTGTATGCCAACTCCCTAGAGGCCAAGGAAAAACCTTTGCCTGGAATTTTTCACATCTGCTCTTTATAGCGCCACCAGGAGGCCGACATATGTAAAACACATTTTCTAATATTACTCCTTCAGAATTTATCCAAATTTCACACAAGTCGGTTACACATCTTCTTCATAGTCATGTAATCAAGACGGGTTTGTTTGATTTCTCATCATCCACCCTCATTGGCTACGATTGGCTTCTAAACTTTTCAGGAGTAGCCCGCTTTGTACCCGTTTTGTACAAATCGCCACAACTACTCAACGCAGCGTCCGATTGTGGTGAAACTGTGCATGCATATTCCCACTAAGCTTTGGAAGAAATGCCACTTGACAGTTTTCAAATCAGCCTCATGGTGGCGCTACAACAGGCCAAGCCGTGTCAC
The DNA here is from genome assembly GCF_951216825.1 of Electrona antarctica. Lineage (NCBI taxonomy): Eukaryota > Metazoa > Chordata > Actinopteri > Myctophiformes > Myctophidae > Electrona > Electrona antarctica. Next base: position 13,105,271 of record NC_136793.1, on the reverse strand, counting down.
ACACACACACACACGTTTATATTGCTCCTAAACATTTTGCCAAACATCACACACACACTCCTATCCTCCTGGTGGAGACCTGTGCCCAGAAGGGCACTTTTTCTAGTTTTTTACTCAGTCTGTCTCATAGGAGATCTGTGGGCAGTTCAGAAACCCGTCCACCAGTGACATCATCGATGGGGAATCCAAGCTAATATAAACTCCAGGCTTTCTATTCCTGAAAAGTTGCTTGTTAAAAACAAATCTGCCTAACGATGATATCACTGGTGGACGGGTTTCTGAACTGCCCACAGCCCACCTATGAGACACAGACTTTTTTGCTATTGTATCATGAACATTGATACCAGCTCAGTGGCCTTGTGGTTAGAGTGTCCGCCCTGATACTGGGAGGTCAGGGTTTCTGACCCCGGCCGGGTCATACCAAAGACTCTAAAAAATGGGACCCAGTGCCTCCCTGCTTGACACTCAGCATCAAGGGTTGGATTGGGGGTAAGTCCCTGTGACATACTAGCGTCATGTCCAGGGGGTGTACTTGTACATCAAGCTGCCTCACACTACAGAAACAGGAGATAGGCTCCTGCCCCTATGGGCCTCATGGCTCGGCAAGGCTACTTACTTATCATGAACATTAGTGAAGACCAATTATATGAAGATATCTGCAAAGTAGCTATAGTAAACTTAAGTGTTCACATAATTGTAGTGGTGAAAAAAAGAACGATATTTGCCTCTGAGATGTAGTGGAGTAGAAGTATACAGTATAAAGTATTGAATCGTGGGAATACTCAAGTAAAGCAAAAGGACCTAAAAATGTCTTCTCTGTTGGGTGTGGACCTCATATGTCCAAAACTGTTCCTTTTCAAGATTCACTTCAATGTCAAAAACGTTTCGCGTCACGTTTCCCATCACTTTTTACGTCAGCTTGTAGATCTGCTACTTTTGATGCTTTTGCGTGACGCTGTATAGTATGATCAAGTAGGCCATTCATTTATGGGGGGGAAAAAGTGAGGTTTCCTGCCGACAGCAACAAAGTTACTTTCCTTGTGGGCGGCTGTGGCTCAGGAGGTAGAGCAGGTCGTCCAATGATCCATGGGTCGGCGGTTCGAATCCCGGCTCCTCCTGTCCACATGTCGAAGTGTCCTTGGGCAAGACACTGAACCCTACATTGCTTCCAATGAGTCGGTCGGTGTGAGCTTGCCACCATTGGTGTGTGAATGTGGGAAGTGAGGACGCTGGCGTCGACTGTTCGCCGCTTCACCTCCCAATGTATGAATGAATGAACCATTGTAAGCGCTTTGAGTAGGCACGTAGTGCATAGAAAAGCGCCATAAAAATGCAATTCATTATTTCCACCGCTGAATGTATTGGTACAAAGCTACCAGCCAAGTCATCTCCTTCCTTCCTTCCTTCCTTCGCCTTTCATCCGCCTTCAGTTTGTTAAGCATAACATTTTGAAACATGGGAGATACGAGGTTTCTGCCCGGCAACAAACAATTGGTTCTGACAAGCAAGGCCATGCTCCGCCAGAAATCAAATGGAAAATTGAAAGAGAACATTCTCTTTTATTTTTTTGTATTTGTTTTATTTTTATGCACGACCCAGACCCGTGTGCATCTCAAGTTTGGCAGCTGTAGTCTGAACGGCCGTCGTCGATCCCAGCAAGCGGAACCTAGCTTCGACTCAGTTGTCTTTTCTTTTTTTCATCCGAACAACATCAAGTTGCTGCTCAAGTATCCTATCCTATCAAGTTTTTTTTACTTTCCATTTTGTGATACTTTAAACACTACTCCACAACATCTCAGAGACAGATGGTGTGCTTTTTTTTTGTCAAAACATAATAATCTGACAGCTTTAATATAGTTTCTTTGCAGAATTTAGATTATTGATGCAAAACATATGTACATGACCCAAAGTCCCGTTTTAGACATTATCTATTCAAATAAAATGCTGAAAATAGATGATCTACAAGCCCACAGCGCATCACAACGCGCTGTGGGCTAGTAGATCGGCTTTGAGCACTTTATTTTTAGCACTCTTCCTTTGATGCCAATATACTTTCGTAGTTTTACTCAAGCAGCTAACATTTTGAATACCAAACGTTTAATACATTTCCACATTGTGGTGTTAAAGAAAAGAAAATGGAACACTTATTCCATCACTGACTCACTCTCATCGTGGTGAATGCATTCAGCGAACTGGTAGTCTCTCTCTCTCTCTCTCTCTCTCTCTCTCTCTCTCTCTCTCTCTCTCTCTCTCTGCCTAATAGAGTGAGAAAACAGGTTTAGGAACAATGGAATGGTGCCCAGGAGCAGCAGGACGGCTATTAACTAAAAGCTTCTCTCTGTCCCCTAAAAGCATGCACATGGCACATGGTTGCTGTTAGTAATGCACTGTCCAAAGAATACTTGCTGTTCCTGCTCCCTAGTGTCGGAGAGAAACACACAACTGACCGGAGAAATGTCAGCATTACTATACCTTTTCCTGCACATCGTATCCAAAAAGCTACGGCGGCCATAGCCGAGTGATTAGTGAGCCCACCTATAAGACTGGATTACACACAGACAGACGTACAGACAGACTTGGTGCATTTATTAGACTAGACCTGTACGTGCCCGTCGCAATCGGCCACCGGCCTACTTGGCAACTTGGGAACCTAATGATATATGTTGTCATAGCACCCGTTTTAACTGTCAGCCGGTGTCCCACATGGAGATCTGTGTATGTGCCTGTGCCCACTGGCAGAGCCTGATTGGTTCCAATGTAGTCGTTTATGCCAGTTAACCCATTAAGAAGCCATTGAGGCCGATTCTATGACTTCTAAAATCAGTAGTTCTCACACCTATCAAACAAAAATAGCAGATCTACAAGCTCGCAGCACGGCACAAAGTGACACTCCTCCCCACACACGTGTGTGTGTGTGTGTGTGTGTGTGTGTGTGTGTGTGTGTGTGTGTGTGTGTTACTGCTGTTGTAACCTATAGGCTCACTATAGTGAGGAGCCCCCACTGGGAGGACATAGAGCCTCCGTCCTACTCCTCCCGCCCAACACTCCCTGCTGACAGATGACCCCCCCAGACCGTAGGAGAATGTGCAGTTCCAAATATGACTCTCCCGGCTGCCCTTTTCTCCCCGGACCCCCCCACACACACACACACACACACACACACACACACACACACGATTAACCACTGAATCCCTAATACATCTCCTACGACAAATAGTGAAAATAGTACCGTTAGTCCGACCGATTACTAACATTATCCCAAACCGTAACCCTAACCCTCAGTCTTTACCAGCCACGTAGTTCGCTAACCCTAACCGGCCACGCCTCAGTCTTATCCGGCCACGTAGCTCGCTAAACCTAACCTCAAACAAAACGAACACAAAAATTGTATTCCTTTTTTCAGCACTTTGTTTTGGTCCCCCATTTGTTTTAGAATAAATTGCATACCAAACGACCTGAACAGAACTTGATGAAACTTGTCGGATTCAGACGTCGCATCATCCCTGTGATGTGTTATGATTTAATTATTCGATTAATGGGAAAAGTAATCAACAGAATTCATCGCTAAGAAAACAAAGAACTATAGTTAAAACCCCAAATAATTCCCTCGTGATTGTTGAGAGATCACAAAACTCAGTCTGCCGGGCTGAGACTGACAGCTACTTCTATCTGCGACAATTATTTCCTCTCCTCGCCTTTGTTCTTCCATATGTCATACTGCCGTGCAAAGCCGCTTGATCGTGTTTGATTACAAATTAGAACAGAAGAAGACTTTGTCAGGGTGTGGAAAATAAATTAGTGCCGGCTCCGCCGCGTACATTGCATAACAGTGCCGGTAAAACGATCATTATCAGCTCTTCCAGAAGACAATTATGTTTCCAACTGAAAGGAGATCGGTTCTTCTAAGGCTACATGTTCAGCAGAGACAGGGAAGCAATTGGGGACAAACGCAGTCCAACTGCGAACAGAATATACATATACAGTAGCCATGTTGTCGGAACAGAAACCTTGTATCTACATTTTTTCCGTAAATGAAGCTATTACCTTACTTCATCATCTATCTATCTATCCTACTATAAATGTGCCACGTCTCTGTCTGCGTGCGTGTGTGCGTGTGCGTGTGTGCGTGTGCGTGTGTGTGTAATAACTCGAGAACCGTTTCACCCACCAACTTCACATTCGGTACACGCGATCCACACCCCCGCAGGCTGGCACAGAACTCCATATATGGGCATAAAAGGGATACAGACATAAGGGTAATTTAGACATGAGGTCGATTCTAAAACGTACTATACATAATAGTAAGTTAAAACGTTAAAAGTCTCAATGAGCGTAAAGAAAAAAACTAAATGAAAAAAAGGAAAGTGCTAGATTAAAAAGGATATAAGACAAGGGCGTAAACACAAAAGTAGCGACAATAGACAATCTATACGTCCTGATATCGTCTATTTTCGCTACTTTTGAAAGCGACAGTCCGTCTGGTGTCATAAATAACCACTCAATGAAAAGTAATAAGGAGTGCTGCCAACTAAATCCTAACTATATTGGATCCATTGGGAACACACTTCTTTGTGTCTTGTTCTTTTTCAGAAAAGTTTAGTTTTTGGACATACATGGTTTCTGCCTGACAACGACAATAAGAGAAAAGAAGATACACAAAGAAAATAAATTGAAAGACATTAGTAGCGTTCTCTGCGGAGGACTAACATTAATAGCAACACGTCGACACCACATGGCCCCTGGGAAATACTGGGATTTTTTAGTTTAGTTTTTCTCTCTATAGAGGAGGGGGGGAAAATACCCTTTTGGAACATTACCTTAATAACATCGAAAAGGAAAAAATAAATCTTAATGGAAAATCCAAACTTTGCTGAGGTTTTATTTGCTATCCAAACTTTGCCTCAGAGAAACTTCAGTTACCTGCACAGAATCAAGGAGCACCTTGGGACCACTCCCGAGTCTAAGAAAATGGACCCCAAAAGCATCCGTTTCTACACTGTCAGAGTTATATATATATATATATATATATATATATATATATATATACACACACGCCAAGACATGGTGAATTCACAGCCCTACGTGACTTTGCATTTAATGTTTCAATAAACCAAAGTGATAATTCGATATGCGAGTGTGTGCGTTTCTTTTTTAAAGATATGTTGGGGCTTTTTACCTTTATCAATAGATAGTAACTTGACAGGAAACGGGGAGAGAGATGGGGGGAAGACACTCAGGCAAATGTCGTCGGGGATCGGGGACTCAAACCCGCAACATGCTGTCAGGCTCGATTACCAGCCTAGGTGCCTGGACCGCTAGGCCGGCCTGGGCAACATGTGCGTTTCTATCATTGTGCTTGTTGGCCATTTGAGAAGTACACATTGGGCCTCATTCACAAAGCTCTTAGTAAATGTCCTGTATGTGTTAGGGCCGTTTTTTGTATAGATTTAATTAAAGTCCAACGTGTGATTCACAGGTGTGGGTGCCTTGATTTGAGCGGAAATGATAGACCTCTCTTTTTTCGTCTAATAAAATACAACATAAATCATGTGAAACAGTAACACACACTACTGAAAACAACAAGGTGAACTGCCCTGGCTGGTATAGGCCTATTATATAGTGTTCTCCCACAAACTAACAAGATCAAATTTGAGAAATTGTGTTTTACCATGCAGAGCATGTGTTCAAGCGGTGAGCAGTGTTCTACACCAGTGGTCCTCATTGGTTCTCATTTAGAGAACCCCCTGTTTGAGGACCCCCTGGATCCTCACGAGTACCCCTAGGGGTCCCACCCCAGGCCCTACTTTGAGAACCACTGTTCTAAACTACTGAAAAACTACAGAAAAAAGGGGGTACAAATGAATTCGTAAAAATAAAATAAAAACACACATCCTTTAGCACACCGAAAATGGCAGATCTAAAAGCTCACAATGTGATGTATTGTTTCAGCTTGTAGATTAGCTATTTTCAATTGCGAAGCGTGGTGAACAAAGTTAGGCTATAACTCTGTCTTTATGGTTGGATTAAAATAAATGGCATAGCATTTGCGAAATTGCGGACCTAAAATGTTGATATCCTCAAGTGAGTGTGTGTGTGTGTGTGTGTGTGTGTGTGTGTGTGTGTTATGAAGACATGATGATGGATTATGATTGAGTCACCAGGAGGTGCCCAATAAGCTGGATGTACGGCAGTCACGCAGTGGGCTGTCAAGTTTTTTCATAAATATATATGACATCTTATATCGACGCAGTCGGGCGGAAATTATATCCAAAAACGGTTACTTTTCGGATAAAAATAATAACTTGTGTTCTAGTCACTAGCTCTTTACTTTTCATTGGTTTCAATAAAATATATTGTTTCTGTTCTGCAGAAACCTCTGATCTCCATACTTTAACTTCTGTTTTTTCGTAAAAGAATGCCCTGCTTGATCATACTATAGCATCACACAAAAGCAGTCCGGCACGAAGCTATTAAATGCTACTTTTGCAATTTTTTAGACATAATGTAGTTTCCACAATTATACATCGTGTGATTTATTTTCTGAGGGGCACAGGCTAAAACAGAAGGATGTTGCTGGCTTTAGAAGTGGACGATAATATCGCCATTTTTTTATCACCAACGACGTCTTAAATGGCTCGGCCATGTCCGCCGCATGTCAGACGGGAGGATCCCCAAGGACCTGCTCTATGGACAGCTTGCCACTGGCACCAGGCCAGTGGGCCGACCCCACCTGCGGTTCAAAGATGTCTGCAAGCACGACATGAAATCCATGGGCATAGGAGTAGACAACTGGGAGGACAGTGCAAGTGATCGTGCCTGCTGGAGGCATGAGGTCTGGACTGGAATCCAGAAGAGCGAAGCGGAGCTGAACAAAGCAGCAGCAGAAAGGAGAGCTAGGCGAAAGGCACCTCAGTCGGCGTCAGCAGGCGACGGCAGCGCATTCAAATGCCATCACTGCCAAAGAGACTGTCACTCACGTGTTGGGCTGATCAGACACACAAAGTACTGTTCCCTCAGCACCACCTGATCCAATCCAAGTGCGCTTGTGCCATGGTCTCTCGAGACTGAAGGCCGCTACTACTACTACAATGTTTGTCCATTAATGGGGAGTCTCCAGCTCTCGATTAAACATAAAATACACGTTTTCCATTCGGGATACCAATAGTGACCAATCAGGAGAGAGAGAGTGCGCGGGACACAGGATAAACATGAATTTGGAGGTGATGACATCCCCACCGAGACCCCAGATGACGGCCCTGTTTTCCCCGAGTGCAGGTTCGCAGGTACACCCCGCCCGTGGGGGGGTGGGGTGGGGGGGGGTGATCCCGGATATTGGCATGCCGTTCCGTCTAGTCGTGCTCGCCTTTTCAGTTTTCTTTCCCGAAGCAATCACGGATCAGCCGAGCGCAACTGTGGCGCAATTAAGCTGTCTGTGGTTTTTAATTAAAAACTAAGAGGCGTGATCGGTCGGGGGACTTTTTGTTTGCCTTTCAGGCTGCACGCGTCATCATCTTCATAATGGATCCGATAATAGGCCACCGTCGGATGAAAAATGGGATCATATTTGCTATTTTGCATCTTCAAATAATAATGACGAGGGGGCGGGGGGGGGGGGGGGGGGGGGGGGGTGGAGTGCGAGAATCAAGAAAGTGGGATGCGTTTCCGTTTTATTCATTCCCTTCCCCGGCAGTTTGCCATCTAAACATTGGGGGCCACAATTAGGGCAATAATTATAATAGAGGCATGAATAATTCAGACGAGGGAGGCGTTCTCGGGCCGCAGCGCCCTGCGGGTTCAATCAATACCGCGCCGTCGCCACCTTCGTCCCGGGCAAAGTCCATTATGACTTCTAATGCAGCGGAGTGGATTCCGAAACCAGAAAGCAATTTGGTGTTGATAACTCCAGGGAGCGAAACCAGGGAACTTGTGTGACAGACAAATAAACAATGCACTTAAAACCTGATCCATACACTTCGCTGTGCGGTCAAGGATAGCAGAGCTATACATGCTTGCAGGTGTGGGATGATCTAAAAATCAGTGGCGACCATGCAGGTGAATGGATAGAGCAGTTAGTTCTCGAACTTTTTTCGTGCCAATTAAGGAGCCCCAAATTGACATTTGACAAAAATATCAACAGCAGGTTGAAAGTGGGTAAGCTTAGAATGCTGGCACTAAAAATGTGCAGTGGGTGTGTGGATGTGTACCATCTGTCAACAACACTGCATATGAATGAATGCACGTCTATCACCAATGAATATATGAATGAATAATGCACAAATGCAGTCTGTCAACAATGGATATAGGAGATGAGGCCTGTATCCTGAGTGCTAGACTATAGACTCTATAGTATTTTTACATAGAGTGTAAAAATAATGACTTTTTCTTTCTTCCTTGTTTATTTACTAAAAGTTCATGTAAATGTAGTTATGTTGTCACAAGCTCTTAATACTTAAGTTAATACTTTTCATTGGTTCAATATAAAACCCACAGACATACACTTTTCGTTCAATAGTAGCAGATCCGCAAGATCACATAAATGAACGCCCTGCAGATCCGCAAGGAGTTTCGAGCTTGTAAATTTGCCGGTTTGGTTGAATTTGAATGCTGAGAAGAAACCGTTTTGGACATGTGAGGTTTCCACCTGACAGAGACGACATTGAGGAAATGGGCCCCCCCCCCCCCTGCATGGTTTATGTTGATATATCCCGTGGATTTTTTATTATGAAGGATTTTTTTCCACCCCCATTGTCGTCGCAAATCAGCGCCTGCTCATTCCGCGCCGTTTGCATCCCGCCTGTGTCAGCAAATTACCTCCCCATTTGCTCCGGAAAAGCGACCCGGGAATATCGATTTACCCTACTAAGAGGAATGATAATCCCCCTGCGAAATTATTCTAATGTAAATTCAACCCCTGAGGTTCAAGCCAGTCAGAGAGAGATGGCATGCATTGTTGCTGCATAGTCCCTTTTACTGTTAAATAATAATAAAAAATGATGATGATGATGATGATGATGATGATGATGATGACGGCGAAGACAAGGATGACGATGAGATGCTCGACTAAGGTGGTGGACAGTACAAAGTGCATTTACTTAAGTATGGTATAGTTAACTTTTTAGTTAACATTTTTTATGTTTTTTTTTGATTTTTTGGTTTTGTACTTGAGTATTTGTGGATAGAGAGGACCTTCAAAGGAGTAGTTCAGCCAAAGAAAAGACTTATTCAAGCTTGTAAATATGATACTTTTAATTTGCCGTGGGGAATTTGAATCCTGAAAAGAAACCGTTTTGGTTGTGTGTGAGGTTCCACCCCGCATGGTTTATGTTATCCTGTGGATTTTATTATGACGCTTTTCACAAGCCTATACTATCATCAGGGCTTCATGGGGTGTGAAATTGATATTGTCATTTTTGGGTGACCTATATATACTCCTTTAAGTTTAAGAATTAACCATTTCGAATATCCAATATTAAGGTCACCTATAAGGGCGGACGGGCGGACCGACTTTGGATGTCACAAACGCTATGCACTGTTGCTCAGATCTTTAGGCATTTAGCAGACGCTCTTATACAGAGTGCCTTACAATGAACCCATAGAATGCAGAGACAGTGTAGTGCCTCACCTAAGGAAACTATAGGATAAAGTTTGTGTCTAGCCCTATGGATTGTGCTAATAAAATGTTTTAATATAATTTAAAATTATTTTATTATTATTTAAAATATTTCTTTGGTGCTCATAGTAACTCTTTTTTTTTCTTAGGCAAAATGCATTCCATACATTCCATAGGGCTGGACCACACATGGACATATGATCATCAACTTGTGGAGCAGCCCAGATTCCGTGAAAAACATACTATTTCTAAGATAAATTCAATATTTAGGTGTTTTTTGAGGGGCGCTAGCACCTCCTATGCCCAGCTTTGTGTGTCTGTGTGTTAATTATACCACGAAATGTGATGATTTGATTGTAACCCACGGATTGGCATTATCACAGAATGTGATAATGTATGATGATGTATGATTTTTAATTCACAATTTTGTATTTGATTTTTATTTGTATTAAGGATCCCCATTAGCTGGTGCCATAGGAACCAGCTAGTCTTCCTGGGGTCTACATAAGAGTAAATATACAAACAAATACAATTACAAATACATAATTCAAAAAGTCAGTATTCAAATGGAATTTAGATGCTTTTTGAATGTTAATTTACTGTAAATGCAACAGAGGTTTTGAGGCAGGTTATTCCAAAGTGACAATGATCTATAAATAAATGATCTCTTTAGAAATTAGTTTTTTTTGGGCGAGTTAACACAAGCTGCCCATTACTGGAACCTGGAGGAACTGGAATGCGACAAAAACAAACAAATCTCCTAGGCTTTGTGGGCGTGTAATTGATAGAAAATAAGTCCTTTTTGGGATGAACTATCAATTTCCAACGGGAGGCATCCTTTGGTTAGACATAGCATTGGTTAGATATAAGGTTGGTGAGGGTTTATTTTTTCATAAAGTAACTCCTTACTTGATCACACCACTACAGTGTCACGCAAAAGCTTGCAAAGGAGTAGATCTACAAGCTCCAAACATGGCACAAAGCGATGTGTTTTGAGCTTGTCGATCCTGCTACCTTTGCTATTTTTGAGCGGTGCACACCGCTCCAATGAAGGGCTGTGTGTGCATGTCTGTCTGTAGCACGACCTAGTGACCTCTGTCGCACGACCTAATGACCCCTGCAGATGATTGGGGTCGCATTCGGGTCACACAATGCTGAGCAGCCAGGCCATTCACACTGAACAGTCAGCTAATTGGGGTCGCACACACACACACACACACACACACACAGTCACACACACACACAGTCACACACACACACACACACACACACACACACACACACACACACACACACACACACACACACACACACACACACACACACACACACACACACACACACACACACACACACACACACACACACACACACACACACACACACACACACACACACACACACACCACTGCAGCCGATATGTCCTAAACAGTTTGAAGGACATATGAGTTTTCCACCCGACAGAGGTGGTCAGTCCTATGTCTGTGTGGGCGGGCATTGAGAGACAGAGGTGGTCAGTCCTATGTCTGTGTGGGCGGGCATTGAGAGACAGAGGTGGTCAGTCCTATGTCTGTGTGGGCGGGCATTGAGAGCATCAATAACATGCTAACAGAGAAGCTGACATGCGATGTATTACCACTGACAGCAAATTTCAAAAATGACGAAGTGAGTCCACAGCAACCATCAGCAGCTTTTGGCCTGGGAGAGGAAAGGAATGGATCAACCTGAATAATCTGTCTCTTGAGATCAAGCAGTGGTGGAAGAAGTACATAGATTTTTTTTAATGTATTATTATTATATATCTCTGCTGTCGGGTAGAAACCACCTAACTCCAAAATGTTCATTTTTAAATTTTTCAGGAAATGAAGAAAACCTTCAATTTTTAAAACAAACACGCAGATGTAAAGGGTGTTCAATAGCATGTATTTATGGGGGGGGGATCAAAAACCTAAAAAAATGGCCCGGGCTAAACCAGCCTGACAGCATGTTGCAGGTTCGACTCCCAATCCCGACGACCTTTGCTGCATGCCACTGCCCATCTCTCTCCCCCATCTCCTGGCAGCTTACTGTACAGTGTACACATTCAAAAATAAAGGCAGAAAATGGTAAATGGTGCATTTATATAGCACCTTTATCCAAGGCGCTTTACATAGATTGTGCATTACATTCACCCATTCACATACATTCATACACCGATGGCGGCGGAAGCCATGCAAGGTACCAACCAGCACATCGGGAGCAATTTGGGGTTCAGTGTCTTGCCCAAGGACACTTCGACATGTAGACAGGAGCCGGGATTCGAACAGCCGAGCCGACCCATGGATTGTTGGACGACCTGCTCTACCTCTTGAGCCACAGTCGCCCCTAGAAAAAGCCCGAAAGGTTTCTTCCTGACAGCGACATTGAGACCATTATTTTTATCTATTTATTTGTTTAACTTAAAGCAGTATTATGACACTTTTTTGGGAGGAACTTGCAGATTGGGCTATGTTCTAATAGAGCAGGACTTAAAATGGTTCATGAATGTTTTGTAATATCTAAATCTGTAAAGTAACTAAAGCAACTAAAGCTGTCAAATAATTGTACTGCCTGCTAAAAAGTACAATATTTTGCCCTTTGAGATGTAATGTGAATAGTATTAGGACGCTTTAGGTGTCGAAAAATAAAATAAAATGTACTTCAGTGCAGTATTGAGTGATTGGGTTTTCATTATTCAGCGTTTCTGTAACTGTCGACTATTTTAGCGGTGTGTGGTAGTTAACCAGCCCCCCCCCCCCACACACACACACACAAGACCGTGGGTAGAAATTCAAATCAGAAAGTATAGAGGCCGTCATTCCTGTCCGTGGCTTTAAATTTACAGTGGGCAGTGTAGGTGACACGGCTGTACCTTAACCGCGCAATCCAATCGCCCTGAAGCAGATTGATGTTGAAAGGCAGGAAATAACAATGACAATTCCTTCCCCCTGTCTCGGTGTGGTAGGCGAGGTGTTATAAGTCATTGGCTTTACATCCCTGTAATTCACTGTAGGTTCTCAATACAACGCAAGGGGTCCAAATGGACCCTTTATGGGGGTCTGGAGGTAAACGTCGCCGCCAAGGCTGAGTTCTTGTTATGTGGGGTCCGTTTGGTTCCATTATTATGCTCGTTAAATTAGCACTGTGAATTTTACAGTGTACACTGGGGTTCCAGTGTTGTTTAGTTAGTAAGCAATGTTTCTTAACATTTTTTTTTAACCAGTTAAGACCTGAGGCCGATTCTACAAATGCCTTCTAAATCCTAACAGGTTTCTGAAAAACGTATGTTGCTATATCAGTGGTTCTCAAACATTTTTATGTGAAGAACCCCCAAAATTGTACTTCGCCGCGGACCCCCACATCTCAATATGTTGTTCCAGGGAGCCAAATTTGTTATACAGTATTGTATTAAGTTACTCTATATATAGGCTTAAAGCCTCACTAGTAACTGGGTGAAGTGTTTGTGTAACAGGAATCTATCGGGGTTAAGTTTTCCTTAGCGGTAGCGTATTGGTTTTATGAAGCCTCAGCCAAGAGAGATGGAGATCATCTGAGACATGAGAGACGTGTGATGAATAACAAGCAGTGTGATATAGTACATTGTACATTGAGAAGTAATCTGTCTTTGTATCGATCCGGCACAGAAGTCTGTCGCTCAGCTCCTCGACAAGCCATTATCTCTCTCTCTATCTCTCTCATTGAATATAATCTGAATACATCATCCATAACCGCTATGCAGCTGAATGATGATATTAGCCACATCCTTACATGGCCCTGACTCCCACTTAAAGGCAGGCAGCGGTGTGAAGTACATCGACTCAATAGCGCGTGGGTGGCGCAGTGGTATAGTCCCTGCCCACCACCACGGAGGCTGTGGGTTTGAATCCACCATGGTTTTGTCGAACGGCTACATCAACACAATTGGCCCGTGCGGGAGGAGTAGGACTCGATGTCCTCCCGGTGGGGGCTCCTCACTGGCAGGTGAGTCAGTAGGATACAACCGCAGTGACAACACAGAAATGTATGTGGGGAGGAATCAATTGGCATAACGATTAAATTGGGGAGGAAAAAAATGCAGTAAAAATAATAGCTATAGGCAACTCAAAACCTTTTGAGGAAAAAAAAAGTACTCTTACTCTTTCATTGATTGATTAATATATTGACAACAAGCATATGTACAAAAACAAAGATGCACATTTTGGTCAAACGGATCACACAAGAAAACCCCAGAGGCTTATTTTCATTGTGGCCGGTCTGACTGGAACTATGGGAGCACAGGCTGTAGTCAAGAACTGACCTCACCTTATACCTCATGTGACCGTGATGTCACAGGGGAAGAAATCATAACACAAAACACACTCCAATATCCAATATCATCTCATTTGGGTGCAATAAATTAAACCGATTCATAAAATCACAATCCTAAAATGTTGATGTCCTCACATTTATAGTAATACAAATGTATGTGTATGCGCACGTGTGTGTGTGTGTGCGCGCGTGTTCGTTCGTTCATTCGTGTGCGTGTGCATGTGCGTGTGTGTGTGCGTGTGTGTGTGCGCGCACGCTCGTTCGTTCGTGTGCGTGTGTGCGTGTCTCGTATACAGTCAGATCCTCTGCTATAATTCATTTCACACAATTATGCCTCCACCATTTGCCTGCAGTTACGTCCATTGAAAATCCATGGTTGCTTTAATGGAATTATAATGATGCAGTGTCGCCGTGGCACCTAATCAAATGGAATTGATTTAAGTTGCTTTGAGGCCCACGGCCGGCCGCTGGCTGGTCGCTCCGGGGGCTGGGTGTCTCCAGCTCTCCCTGTGATGATGCTCCCTGGCTACGGGATATCACAGGGCGTACGTGTATGTGTGCGAGTGCGTGTGCGAGTGTGAGTGTGTGAGAGAGACTGCAGTTGGAGGCCATCGATATTGTCCTTTTCTTTTTGCTGAGGTTTGCGTGATCTGCGCAAAACCCCTTTTGGTGTTTTAAACATTATGTTATAATTTAGCTATTGAAAAATAGCAGATCTACAAGCTCATAGCGCGCCACCGAGTGGCGCGCTACGAGCTTGTAGGTCTGCTATTTTTGAAAAATCGTGAAAATATTTATTTCAGAAAACTGGAGGATTTAGAAGGATTTTTTTTAAATTTTGAGGTCAGGCCTAAATGGGTCAAATGATAAGGGACAATATCGGTGGCACCCAACTGTACTTGTGAGGGCAGAATATCCCCACCATAGACATAGAAAGGTATAGATGCATCCTTCATTCTTTTTATTTTAGTAAAATAATGCCCTAAAAAACAAACTGTACGTACGCTTTTGGACATACAAGGTTTCCTTTCACCCGACATGTGTGTGTGTGTGCGTGCGTGCTTCTGTGCCAAGGCTGGTGTCGGTGTAGCCCTGGGCTGGGCCCTGCACTGTGAAATCCTCGCGGTTTCAACTCTGAGACTGTAAAAAAACAAACAAACAAACAAAAAACGTCCATTTCTCCACATCGTGCCATGGCGGAGGAAAGCAGCCAGATAGATACATGCTCGGTCTACAGGGAGATTACGGGCAGCAGAGACGGATGGCTCGGTAAAACCAGCCATGCCTTATGATGGATGCACATCCACTCTTATCTGTGCATGTAGGCATTGTTGCATTGTTCAATTCACCACCGCACCCCCTTCCTCCACTGAGACAAGCCTAGACCGACGTATATGACTGATAGCGCTTTTTTTTTTTTAAAGCTTACACAGGGAAAACAGACAATATTATAATGCTTAGACGGACGGGAGGGGAGAAAAAATAAATACGAAATAAAATAGGCTTAGCTCTCTCCTCCTGAAAGCCGGTTGTCATTATAAGCCCCTACAAACAGACATAGTCCAGGTTTGTATACGACGAAATCCCTGTGAATTCATAGCGGCCGGCAATTCGCCCATTTGTCTTGTCGCTTTTTATCCTTTTTTGTAAAGTGAGGAACGTGGGGGGCTAGGGAGGCTGCCGTCGCTGCATCCCGGCGACGCTGCTGACAAATGGAAGTGATGACATAAGGACTTTCAGGCCTGCTTGCGAAGGGCTCAGCCGTGAACTACGGCTCACATTACCACTCTCTGAGCTCTGCACAACTGCTGCCAATGGGGAGGGGGGGGGGGAGGATGGGCTACTCAGATTTAGTGTTTTTTTACTAGTAAAGATACCAATAATATAAGAAATAATAAGCTTAAATTATAGTTCAAGAGGTATATATAAATACTGTACAGTATGTTTTGTAATAAATCATAAAAGTAAAGCAACTAGTAACTAGCAACTAGTTTTCATATTTGTAGTGGAGTGGAGAGTAGAAAAAACATGGGAATGTTAAGTGAATACAAATTGTACTTCAGTAAGGCTTGTTATAGTACAACAGGTAGTTTCAATCTGGCATTAAAATGGAAGAATTTCTTAGTTACAATGACATTCAGTTGACATGTTTTTAAGGGTAACTGTTGTATAATCGCAATATTACACTCAAGGGTGTGCTTTACCTAGAGTATTGGCACTTCAGCGCTGTCGCAACACTGTCGTGCCAATAATCACGGTCAAGCACACACCTTCTTGTGTGATATTGCTTAAATCTATCCCAGTTTCAATGTGCTAGACCCTCTGGGAGATGAATTGCTGAGGTGGAGCCATGCTACTCATATACGCTGAGTTGGCACGGAGCCCGAGATCGAACCCATAACCTTGGGGTCCAAAAGTGAGTGCTCTACAGAGTACCGTCCTAAATACTGTAGTAGTTGAGTAAATGTAAAACATGCGAGTACATTTTTCCACCCCTGCAAATCAGGGCTCGCATCTTGCTTCCCCGACAGTCTCCCTGTGTTGTTGTACCGTAACTATAGACTTTCTGTTAGAGACAGGAGAAGTATCAGTTAACGGCGGCGCTCCACAAAACAATGGCCTTGCAACGCAGGATATTTTTGCATATATAGGCAGTGGTGGAAACTGGAAAGTAACAAAGTATACATTCAATATGCCCTCTCCAGTCAGGTGCTCATTCAGACTTGTTTATGAATTAACAAACCTGATTTTTTTTAAAGCTCCTAAAATGGATGCAAATTGAATCAGCAGACAAAAAAAAGACAAAAAATAGCTGATCTATGAGTTAATAAGATCTGCTATTAAGGTTAAAAATGGCTAAAATATTGATGTCTTTACAAGTATAGTAATAGTGTGCGTGCGTGCGTGCGTGCGTGCGTGCGTGCGTGCGTGCGTGCGTGCGTGCGTGCGTGCTTGTTATAAGGTTAGCATGACACACTGGCATCATCTCAAATTCTATACATCTTCTTTGCAGTGTGTGTGTGTGTGCTGTGGGGGTGGAATGATCCAGTGAAGGACGGTGCTCGTCTCCTGCGCTCCCAAAGCAGAGCACAGCAGCCAATTGTGTATGTATGACAAATAGAGGGCATTCTGAAAATGCCCCTTTGCTTGCTGCAGAAACCTTCCATCTCCATATTTCAATTTGCCTTTAACTCAATTTTCAGGCCTTCAGATCCAGTCCTCTGTGTTGCAATGATCAGAGCAATGGTCACCGAGTTGTGGCCATTTGAAGTGTTAAACCATGCATGGGCCACTGGCGGCCCGGGGGCCACATGCGGCCCCCAGCATCACTTAATGCGCCCGCAGGTTAATATCGGAATACTGAGAAATTATTGATTTCGGCTGTTACAATTCCAAACATGCTACATACCATGAGCCGCTTGAATTACTTCAGTCTATATATGTAGCTTAATGACTATTAAAATGTTGTTGTCTTTTTATGTCCGATGTATTTGTATTTAGTTCATAAAGTTAACATAACTAAGTAAATGAAATGATATAAAAAGGTTATTTTTCAGGATTCCAATTCAAAAATAGCAAAAATAATTCAATATTTCAATTAAAATATAGCAAAAATCTAGATCGGCTATTTTTGCTATACCACAGAAATATGCAATGTGGCCCTCTGGAGTTAGTGTGGAAATAATATTGGCCCTATCCATGTCAAAGTTGCCCACCCCTGTGTTAAACGCTGCTGTGACAGTGACACTGCTCTAGTGTTAAACATTGCTGTGACACTGCTCTAGTGATACCAAAGACTGTAAAATGGGACCCAATGCCTCCCTGCTTGGCACTCAGCAGCAATGGGTTGGATTGGGGGGTCAAATCAACTAATCAAATGATTCCCGAGCACGGCACGGCTGCAGCTCACCGATCCTTGGCTGCGGCTCACCGCTCCAAGAGATGGGTCAAATGCGGAGAACAAATTTCACTGCGGTAACGTGTTTGACAACTGACAAATCATATGACTTTGACACTGCTGTAGTGATAAACACTGCTGTAACACTGCTGTGTGTGTGCTCATGCGGCAGACCCCGGCCTGAGCAGCGTTTGTGCCAAGTTTGGCACAAGTCTGCATCTTACAATTTTTGACATCCACTGTCGACCCAACCTCTATATGGTAATTGTATTATAGGATGTTATTATTATTAGTAGTAGTGGTAGTATTTTTCTTTTATGAATGGCCTTCATCATACAGTGTCACACAAAGCTTTTTTTTACATTTTCAAAGTGAAAGTGTACAGCAATACTGGTCTGTGGGATTTATACTGTATATATTTTAACCAATGAAAAGCGTTCATAAGAGCTTGTGACTAAATAATAATTACATTGGATCCACAGGAACACGCAGTGAAACCTGAAAGGCCGCTGGGTTTTGGACATTGGACAGAGCAACGTTTCCACCCAAGGCACGGTTTCAGACCGTGCAAAAACACCTTCCAAACACAAAACGAGAAGTGGTGGCATTTACAGTATCGGCTTGGTTTGTGTATTTGTATTCTGTCTCTCCCCTCTCCTCACGTCTGTTTTTATTTATTTATTTTTTATATGAGCTCACTTGGGTGAAACATTAAAAGAAGGTCATTCTTTATTAATCCGTCCGGTGACAATTCCAGCGCTTCTGCAGCTACTTCCACACCACCTTTCTCACATTCTTTTTTTCTTCTACTTTTTTTCTCCTTCTTCAGGTTGATGCCATTATCTTTTACGCCATTGAAACCGGGAAAGCATCTGTGTCATTTTAGATTTTCACTAAAAAAGCATGATTTTATTATTTGGCTTTTCAAAAAGAGCAGATAATATACAGTACAAGCTTATAGTGCGTCACTTTGTGCCTTGCTTATGTAGATCTGATATTTTTGAATATATTTGAACATATATTCAACATAATATATTCTCTTTTCTTTCTTTTTCTTCAGAAAGACGTGTAAAATCGGCATCGTATCTTAATGGGTTAAAACACCATGCGGGTTCCAGGGATGTTATTATGGAGTGTTTTTCGCACCATCGGAGCCCTGCCCCTCCCCTATCCCTTCAAACGAAATGAAATATGTCAGGTGACAATGACACCCACTCGCTCAGTGCAAATGTGTGGGTTTCACTGGGGAGTTTTGTCTAAAGATTCTTGAAGGTGTGTCTGCTAGAGTCTGGCTGTCCAGCTGGCAGGCAAATTGACCATGAAAGAGCAGCAGAATGGCTTTCTGCACCTTGAGTCGTTGGGTGAGAAAACCATCACTATGCACAACACACAGTGTATAGAATCCAGTGGTGGACAAACTAAGTACTCAACCCCCCTAGTAACTTGAGTATAAGTATAGATATTCCTGGTCGAATATTACTCGGCTGTCAGATTTTTACTGGAGTATTTGCTTTTTAAAAATACATATAAGTAATGTACATAATGTGCATATTGTCACTATATTTGAAATAGGGTTCTCATTTAAGTCGTAATCAACTTGTTTTCTCTTCCTAGAAATGTAGTGCAGTCAAACGTATACAATTGTCTTTGAGTGGAGTGAAAGTTCATAAAAAAAAATACTTTGTAAGTAAAGTACAATACTAAGTAAGTGTCGGAGGTGTGTGAATGTGTCTGTAGACTCTGTACAGCTTGTGGGTAATTTGACCATGAAGACCAGCAGAGTGCTTTCTGCACCGTGACTCATTAGATAACGTCATTGTTGGAGCATGAAACCTCTTATCTCCATATTCTAACCTTTTTATTTTAATGCTGCATGATTTGTAGGCCTACTTTCTGCTTTTGCTACTTTTACTTAAGTACATTTTTATGTACTCCGGTGTCGCTCCGGTTCATTCTCTATCCTTTTAATACTCTATGCCTCCGGCCAGTGGGAGGTGAGCTTCCTGCGTGCCTTGCGTCATGTGACTTTAGTAAGTTAGCAGCCGCGCTACTGTGTAGACAACAACTAGACCAACTAGCGGTCCATTTGGTTATACACTTCCAAAGTTAAATTACTGTGTACTTTTTCATCGTTTATATCAATCAATAATATAACCATAACCATTCGAGGGAGGGGGAAGAGAGCTACAGATCTCGCATGGAAGAGAATGAGCTGGAGCAGAGGGAGGCTATTTTTTACCAACGCTGACCTGCGTGACCAAAGTGAAGCGATTGAATACTAGGTGCTGCTTGTGGTCGGAACTCATATTACAGTTTAAGAGCCGGGTCCGGTTCCGATATCTCTCTGTACTTTTCGGGTTCGAAACTCAGAATTCTAATAATAGCCGAATCCATTCGGTTCTGGGTAAATGTTTTGCGGGTCTATTTGGGTACGGTAGGTAAAATTGGACCCGCAAAGACCTCTATATTGTGAGGAGAGCTGTATTAGACTAGCCTGGCTAATAAGCCAGACCGAATCAGCCGTTGGCAAAAAGAAATTGCCTGCCGGCGGATTACGGTCTGGAGAGGCTCAATTGTACGCCCATTTCCTACACCAGAGAACTGGTGTGGCCAATCGGGACACGGTATGCAATATGGGCGGGCTTTGGTACACTGACGTTCAATGCTTGAGACCTTTGACTGACAGTAGCTCTGACCAATTGCGTCAAAGAGAAAATGTTTGAACCCGCCCCCCGGGAAACAAGATCCATACACAGCATCTCCAGACTCAAATACCACACGACAGTGTGATTTGAGTCTGGCTTATTAGCCAGGCTAGTATTAGACATCAATGAAAGGTGAGGTTGTGATTTCTATGCGATCACAGAGTATGTCAATGTGGCCTCCTGGCAGAAAACCTCATCATCATCATCATCATCATGGTCATCATGGTCAAAGAGCAGCGGAGTGCGTCCGAACCTGCCGTGTGATTTCACCGCCCCGAGAGAGACATACCAGGACGTATCCGTACGAGAGAGGCTCGATTTACTGCATGACTGCTAATCACTAACCACACCTATACATGATATACGCCGGGTCAATATTAAGTAAGGTCAGCGGCGCAGGGATTTATGCTTGCTGTCAGGCAGACACCTCGTATCTCCATACTTGTATTCTATCGCGCAGAAACCTCTCACCTCCATATTCTAACTTTCTGTGCTTTTGTGTAAATTGCCCTACTTGATCATACTAATACAGCATCACACAAAAGCGTCAAAGGTTGCAGATCCGCTGCAGGTACATGCTGTATCCTGAAAAGTAATAGTTTTAGCCATAATGAGGTTTCCACTTGACAGAGAAGACTTTTTTTGGCGGGTCAATTAATAGCCTACACTTTGTGAATAACGTCGCACAAAAGTAGATGAGATAAGCTTGTAGATTGGCTATTTTAGAAACTTTTGTTTTTGAAATATAACAAATCTGCCATTGAACCAATGAAAAGTATTGGTACCAGAGCTTTTGATTAAATTATAACCCTCCCATTTCCTTACAAGTAACTCCTTTGGACATACAAGGTTTCCAAACGACATCGATGACGTGACTTGTATTCACTAATCAGCCTATATATGCATACCACCAGGTCAATATTAAGTCAGGTTCAATGATGCAGGGATTTATTCAGTTTGATTTTTTCCCCTAACACGGCACCGCGGGTAATCATATATAACCTTGGCTCTGCTTCGCCTCATGACCCAATTTATTCTTACACAACAAATGAGCAGCAAACAGCAAAGTGCTGAGTTTTGTGAAATTTCATGTAGGGTTTATTATTTATTTATTTTTTTCCTCCAGCATTTTTTTCCTCCATGCATCGTACAGCACAACAGCGCACTGCCGAATGCTCCCATAAAGAATGTTGTATTGCAGCTTTGGTACATAAGCACTTTTCTGTTGCAACTTCGGCATTGCAGTAAAGAGAAATACATGACAGGGGGCTTTGTTCGGTGGACACAACTATAGATCTCACAATCCAGCATGTACTTTATCGTCTGGTCGGTCCTCATCACAGGTTAACAGTTTTTCTTTTTGCAAGCTCCACCATTTTTTTGGTCGATTTTTCAGAAGAAAAGAAGAGCAAAGAGAAGAAAAAATATATCAAACATTAGAGAAAGACGAAAACATGTCGTGGAGAGGCAACAATACAAGATATCTACAGTATCTACATGTGAAATGTTATGTACAGTACACACATAGCATAATCCTGCTAGTACTGTACTGTATGTAGGCAGACATTATGTTAGATAAAGTGCAGTAACATAGCAGCATGTATAGGCCTGCAGTATTGGTATCAAAATGTACTTAAAGATGGAGTGCCACAATTTTTGTATGTGTCTATGAGGTGACAGTACTTCATTAGACACCCGGGAGTCGTTTTTATGTGCAATGGTGTATAAACTTTGTATTTAGGGTTTCTTCCTGGAGGCTGAACCCTTGACAGTCAAACGGGCCAATGAAATAAACAGTAATATAGTGACATCACACTATCAGCCCCTCCCCTAACCCCTCCCCCTTTATCATACAACTACAGCTGTGGGTGCGGCTTCAGTTCAGGTGGATCGCCACACATCACCACCCACCAGGCAAACCAGGCATACTTAATAAACTGGTGGGCGTGTCCACATAAAAGCACGATTTTAACAAATACTGTACACTTTTTGGAAAAAGTTCTTCCTCCTTATATTATAATAATACCTGATGATCATGTTTTAAGGTGGAAAACAATCGTGGCACTCCATCTTTAAAAGTATACCGAAAGTAGAAAGTACCGTATACTCATTATGCAGAATGTCCCATTTCAAGTTTTCAAATGCATAAAATGTATAAAAATATTTTGACAAAAGCAGATCTACAAGCTTATGGCCGAAATGTATATGCCTGTAGGTCTGAAGTGAATTGAAAGTTTTGCCATAATTATCAAAATCTACAAAGTAGACCTAACTAGTAACTAATTAAAGTGTTCAAATAATTGCTGTGGAGTAACAGTACAATATCTGTCTCTGAGATGTAGTGGAGCAGAAGTAAAAGTAAATTAAATTGGAAATACGCCAAAGTAAAAAATACCTCAAAAAATGTACTTGAGTACAGTACTTGACTAAATGTATTTAGTTACTTTACCCCACTGCTTATCTTAGCACGAATAGCAAAACAGCCTTTACAGAAAAGCTGGACTGATATAACATTGAGTGAAAGCAGCTGGATTATGCCTCCAGGCAGGACGAGTCA
Source organism: Electrona antarctica (assembly GCF_951216825.1). NCBI lineage: Eukaryota > Metazoa > Chordata > Actinopteri > Myctophiformes > Myctophidae > Electrona > Electrona antarctica. The sequence goes on along the minus strand of NC_136793.1, from coordinate 13,082,175 downwards.
CAACCCCCCCCTGTGATCGTTGGCGCCCCCTCCCAAAGGGGGGGGGGGGTAATACACTACTATCTCCTGGAAGTTAAGTCCACTCCACACCACCACAATACCAAGAACGTTCCTGACCCGACTGACTGCCGGGCTTGTGAGATCGCTGACCACAATCGGTTGAGAATGGACGAGTAGCTTCTTGGGGTTTGTGCGGAGTCTGTGTGAGTGAGTGTGAGCGACAAGGCGATGCATCTTTAATGCCAGCACTGCCAGCCGAGGGACTCATCAAATATTTGTGTCTTTCCTCAGTGACGCGCACAAGTGCCAACAGCGGCTGGATTGCTGAACGCGTCCCCCATG
>NC_136793.1:12994308-13081633 GCF_951216825.1 Electrona antarctica | reverse complement strand
CTCTCTCTCTCTCTCTCTCTCTCTCTCTCTCTCTCTCTCTCCTCTCTCTCTCTCTCTGAGCGGAGGATGCAGATAAATCTCTGCAGTGACAGTCCAAATCGAAAGGTCATGGCTGAAGGTCCGGTGAGAGCTAGGCTCGGACAAAAGCCCTGGACACTGAATCTCTGAACCACTTTCACCCTGGCCTCCTTCTTCTTCTTCTTATACTGTACGTCAATGATTCTCAACCTGTGGGTCGGGAGTCGGGACCCCCCAGGGGGGTGTCCACATGATTTTGGGGGGCGGGGTTCCCCAGATAACAGTGACGTGACAATTTAAGGACTTTTCATTCATCCATCCATCCATGATCATCCATCTTCAACTGCTTATCCGTAGTCTGGTCGCGGGGGCAACAGCTCCACCAGAGAGCTCCAGATTTCCTCTCCAGAGCAACATTAGTAACTGCCTCCTGGTGGATCCCGAGACGTTCCAAGGCCAGTGAGTCGATGTAATCCCTCCATCTGCCCCAGTGGGACGTGCATCGAGGTCCTCCCTAGGGAGACGCTCGAGAGGCATCCTAACCAGATGCCCGAACCACCTAAGCTGGACCAGTAAGGTTCAATTTAAGGACTTTTCAGACCGTTTAAGGAAGAAAGAAAGAAAGAAAGAAAGAAAGAAAGAATTACTGCATCTAAAGTATTCAACAAACTAATATAACGACTGGTCAAACATTATTGTCAAATAAGAAAGAGGCAAAGATTTTGAAAATAGAAAAATCTGCCATTTTCACAATATTTATCCGTGGAACCGAGTCAAACAAAGCTGTAATGCCTCAACCCCTACAATTCCCAGTGCTTATTGGGGTGTGCCGTCCCCAGTTCAACTGTGATTATATTTTTGGGGAGTGTGGATCCCCTGTTCAAATTAGATTTTTTTGGGGGGTCGTGGCCTGAAAAGGTTGAGGACCACTGGTCAGAGATTCTCAACCCGTCTTCATTTCAAGGACCCCCAGTTTGATATGCATTAGGCCATGGACAAAATGGAACCAAATGGACGAGTAATGGTCTAATTTCTTAAATAGCCAAACTATACAGTACAACAGGCTATACAGAGGATGAGTTTTGATTCCGCAAATAAGTGTGAATCTTAGAATTAAATTAAAATGTCGACATTGTGTCATATGGCTTGGGAAAGAGACCGTTAAAATCAATGCAACAGTACAGGATTTATACTATGCTGCACTTTTGTGGAAGTGTATTATTAATGAGACTGTAACAGTAATGCTGTTAATGCTGCAGCAGTTGTCAGAGCAGTGGGATGAAGAGGAGCTCGCTATAATCTGCTGTAAATGTTTGTAGGCAGGAGGGCAGGAGAGCCAAAACCACTTCCCTCCTGCAGGAGGTTTTAGTGCTGCAACCCTCAATATAATGATATCCTTATCCTGCACAGTATACACTAGAACAGTGGCTCCAAACCTTTTCATGTCAAGGACCCCCAATTAATTTGAAAAGATATGCCAGGGACCCCCACAAGAGAAGATTTTTTACGGCTCCAGCAGTTATTCTCAACCCGTTTAATTTCAAGGACATCCAGTTTGACATGCATTAGGCCAGGGGTTCTCAGCCCGTGTGTTATTTTCTTTTTTTCTCCTTTTCTGATTGACTGGAAAATGGAGTTTACATAGTACACATAGTACGCAAAATGTCCTTAATGATTATATCTGGTTTCAGTATTCATTTATGATATATTTTCTCTATTATTAAGGTTATTTTTGTAGTCAGTTTCTATTGGGGTGGGGAGGTGGGGGGGGCATGGGTCACAATACATGGCCACGGAGCATTAGGCTACGGACCCCCATTTAATGGCATTTCTATCTCTGGGAGCCCCAATTTATATTGAAAAAAATGTAACAAATGTACACTCTCAGAGTTACAGACCCATAAGGGTCCATTTGGTTATAGTATATGGCATTGTTTTGTTTCGTTCTGGTCTGGTTCTGTTCAGGTATGGTGATGGTTCTGGTGTAGTTCTGTTCTGGTATGGTTGTGGTATGGTATGGTTCTGGTATGTTCTGGTTATGGTACAAGCCCCCAGAATGACTGGCCAATGTTGAAGCCGTCGAGCCTACTGGTCAAAGCTGGAACAGCAGGCCGGCCTGTGCATATAGCACGAGGAAACCCCGTGCGGCTGTGCTTGGTTTAACATTGAGCGCTCGTTTGCACTTCCGCATTTGACCACCAACTGTTGGTGGTCAAATACGGAATTAGAGCGTTCTTCCGGGTGCTTCAAAACGCCACTGAGCAACTTCCATTGAAATGACTGGTTGTGTGTACAGCTATAGGGACCCAGCAGCGTGCATCCAGTGAGTGATTCCAGCAGCAGCAACTCTCACTATAGAGGGTATGCGCATGCTTAAAGGGGAAAACCACCCATTTTTGGAAATAATAAAAAAGTCCCCCCATTCTGTGTTTCCTAGAACTGTAATTATGAAAAAAATCATTAACATGGTGAAACACATCTTGATGACATCATCAAGATGTGTTTCACCATGTTAATGATTTTTTTCAGACCTCTAGTTCTAGGAAACACAGAATGGGGGAACTTTTTATTATTTCCACACAACAGCTCTAAGGTACATTAATGACAATAGTAAAATGTTGAAAATGAGTGGAATGCCCCTTTAAAGTGAATGGCACATCGAGTGGCAAATCGAGTGGCAAAGCAACATGCAATGTGAGTTTAACATTGTTTAACGTTGTTTAATGCAATCAGAAAGGACTTTTCTGTTTGGATGTATGGGCTGTCAAGGCCAGAAAGTAGTTTTTCGCCACTCGGTAGGCGTTCCTGCATAACTTCCGGGTTTGATGATGATGTCACACGCATACCCTCTATTCATGTCAAAGCCAGAGGAGATTAACGAGCATAATAACAAATGTGTTTTAATTACAGCCATCCTGGCCTCTTTGAAGTCCTCCAGTTGCAGCTGGAAATCATTCGGCTCAGTGTCTAGCTCCTTTATACTCCACAGATAAACATGGATTAAATATTAAACGTGTGATGGTGGAATCGTTTTTTTCCCCAACCTTCTATGTTTGTCAGTATATCCGCGTTAACAAATTGCTGCAAAGAGAATTTAATTACATCTTCCACTCGCTTGTGTACTACAGAGCAACTGTTCGGTTCAATTTGAGCTTCCGTTGTCTATTCATTAATTAATGGCACTGTCAGGCTGCTGAATGAGGCCTGCGCGAGCACCGTCTGTCTCTCGCTTTTTTGTTGTTTTTTGTTTTTGTTTTTTGGTTTGCACATTTTAAAAGAACACATTTGAAACAGCAACATAATATAGGGTTGTGCAGGTTTATATGTTTTTTAAAAAACAAAATACAAATGTAATACAACAATAATTACACAAAATGTCTACATTATTTCCACTGAAACCCCAACATCTGTACTCTGGGGGAAACGGTGAACTAATAAGTGGATTTATTTCTCCTTGTGAACTACGTCCCATACTTATCCCATACTTATGTATAGTGGAGTACAAAGTTAAATATTTGCCTCTGCATGAGATGTAGTGGAGTATGAATTATAGTAGAGTAGAAGTCAAAAGCAGCTCAAAGTGAACTTGAACTCAAGTGCAATACAGGACGACTTCACCACTTTTCAACCTATCTTCATATAATTGGTCCTCACCTCACTGTTCATGATAAAATAGTAAAAAAAAGAAAAAGAAAAATCTACTCTCATAGGAGGGCTAGTGGGCAGTTCAGAAACCTGTCTTCCAGCTGACATCATCGATGGGGAATTCAAGCTAATAGTGAAATCGCAGGCTTTCTATTCCTGACAAGTTACCATGCTATAATGGAAGCCATTGTTCTTGCGATACTAAAAATGTATAGGCTATTATATTAAAAAAAGGATCTTGTTTAAAAAAACAATTGTGCCAGTTAATCATGAGCATTAGCGAGGAGCAATTATATGAAGAATATGATGTTGAAAAGTGGTGAACTCATCCTGTACTTTACACCACTGGCCAACATGTTGTCGTTCACCAAACACATTTATGAATGTCAACCAAAAAGTGTCCGAGACGCGAGACCTGCACCAGACCTTGCTGTCTCCTCTCCTGCACACCTGTAGCGGCATGCAGTCTGGCATGTGTTCAGAGCTGCTCCAGAAGCACTCTCTGAACAAGGAGCACATGCCGTCTGCCTGACGGCTCCACCTGGCCTCCACAACACGCTCTCACATGCAGCGCGCACAAAGAGCCTGATCTCTGGGCAACAAACAAAACAGAACAAAAATCGGAGATCTGACAGCGCTCCTCCTCCTGGCACGCATGCGGAGACCCAAAGAGCCAGACGCCTCCATCCCCGGCTCACACAGCACCCGCTACTAATATTGTTTAATAGTTGTTGCTATAAATGCTAATCATGACGTTGTTTTGCACCGTACGTGTTGCGAGTAGTAGTGCAACAAGGAATATAGCTTATATTCTATATTCTAATATAGCTTCAGCCTACACCTTTTTTGGTCACAATGTATCTGTTTATTTTATTATATACTTTGAATGTATTGTACATAAACTGACAACCAAAATAAAACATTGAAAGTGAAGTGATGGAACGGTGAACAATCTCTCACCGCCTCACATTTTCAACTGAACTGCCGAAAAGGAATCGTTCACGGAAGTGACCTTGTTCATTTCGTTAACCAAAAAGAACCGGTTCATTTGACTCGTTCGTTCATGACCGACACAACACTCCTGTAGAATTAGTCGACTAAAATATTGTGATATTTGATCAGCTAAAACTAAACTAGACACTAAAACATTTCAGATGACTAAAATATGACTAAAATATGACTAGTTTGACTACAAACGGAAAGGTAGGAGCGCACACCAGTAGTGGCGAGGTGCTGACCACAGGAGATAAAACTTTGACTAAAGAAAAGTGTTGTAGTTTGACTACAACGAAATTAAGTTATATTCAAAAGACTATTACTAAAAGTATCAACCCTGCTGTACACAGCCCTCCTCTGAGACGGAGTGAATATAGAAATGCCGTTTCATAATGAGCATTAGTGAGGTGGACCTCACTAGGTGAAGTGGTAAAATCTGCAATACCAAAATGTAGAAATAAATAGTAAAGGTCCTGCATCAAAAAAGGTACTTGAGTAAAAGTACAAATGTAGTGGCATCAAATTATACCAGAACGGCCTCGAGGTACAGTGGAGTAGAAGTACAGCATGCATATAAAGTATGTGTTTTAATTTCCATTCCACCATCACCAATCAGTCAGTAATGACAGCTGTGAGCACCATATGTCCCCAGGGTCTCCTAGTCCTGCCTTTCTCAGTTTAATCTGACCATCATTTATGTTTATATTTCATTTTCAATCCATTGCATCATTTTCTTTTTTTGTTGTTATATTATAACAATATTTCACTTGACTGAAATTATAATAGTGCAGTCACTCGACTATATGGTTTTTCCATTAAGCATAATTGGAAAACATGTTGGCAAGTCAATTATTGTGCATTAATTCTGGTATGCTATAGCCTTGGTAAACATTTGAGCCAGCTTCGCCTCCGCATTGTGGGGAAAGAAATCATTAAAAAACGCTTTCAAATGATTGCCTATATGCAACAACAAAGTGCTGTAAGGCATGTAAGCTATGTCAACCAACAAAGAACTGTACGCGACTGTATATACATTAACTAACAAGAGACGGAGAAAATATCCCAGAGTGGGAGGAGAGCATGCACTTCATCTTCGTCAGGGTTTGACCCGGCTTCTAAAGACTCAAAGAGAATGTTTAAGTATTCTATTGTTGACATTGCGAAGAAACCTTTTATCTCCATATGTCAACATTGGGATTGAGTTTTTCTTTCTAAATTAAAGCTCCAAAACCTGCAAAAGTAGAAAAAAATAGTTGATCGACAAGCTTAACATCACGTCGCAGCGTTGTGAGCTTTTTGTTTTTACACTTGGTTACATAGCTGAAAATCTTACGACGCCATCAAGGCCATCCAATATATTTTAGTCGACTAAATCAACTGTAGATTTAGTCGACTAAATTCATATTATATTTAGTCAACTAAAACAAACAAAAACTAAATGGAATTATTCAAAAGACACCTAAAACTACATCAAAATTAGCTGTCAAAATCAACACTGATACAGACCACCTCGGGAAGTGGTCTTCAGTTCGTTTCAAGTAGGCTATGCTGATTTCTGATGCGGTTCTCTTTAAATTGTACATTGTGTGAACACTTCACTTTGCCTTTTGACATTTTTAGCCCTCTAGCGTTGCGGTTTGTCACAGTGGCCGCATGTCAGGGTTCGAGTCCCACCGGGGACGCTGGGGCAAAAAGGACGCTGTTGGCGAAAGGGCCTTTCTGTGTGGAGTTTGCATGTTCTCCCCCTGTCCCCTAGGGTAGGTACCCTCACAAAGAAAACATGCAGTAATCCTGGTCTCTATACTAGTATAGAGAGGGGAAAGGAACTGGTTGGAATAACGTGTTCCTTCCAAGTGCCATGTCCTACCGGGGAATCTCACCCCTGTCAGGTGATAAGAAGCAGCCTGCGCCCCCTCATGCATTGAAGGATAGGTTGGGGCTCTCCCCAGGTTGGCATCGTGGGATAAAAATTATAAAACTTGGCAAACTTGGCACAGACAATGTTCCCCTGAACATTGGAGAACAGTCCAACATATGGGGCACTAAAGTGTTTAAAACTTAAAATGGCTAATATAACACTGGATAGCAACCTGAAAGTCTACCATTCACCGAATGTATATCATGTACCCCAGAAGAGGGGCATTGTGATGTGGTCGATCAGTGTGTGTGTGTGTGTGTGTGTGTGAGCAACACTGGCCCCTACAGGCAATCAGAGGTACAGATGTTAATTCAGAGTGAGTCATTTCATTCATGTAATTAATCATGCTCAGCAGAGCTGTGTGTGTGTGTGTGTGTGTGTGTGTGTGTGTGTGTGTGTGTGTGTGTGTGTGTGTGTGTGTGTGTGTGTGTGTGTGTGTGTGTGTGTGTGTGTGTGTGTGTGTGTGTGTGTGTGTGTGTGTGTGTTGCCTGCTTGTTTGTGTCTGTTTTCCTTTTGTCCCTGCGCAGGGTATTAATGTGGCTCTGCTGCGCCACAGCAAGCTGTGATAGAAGGTGGCATTGTTAGCTCCCCGGCGGCAGGGCGGCAGGGCAGCGGGGAGTGACGCGGCGTCCTGACAGCTCTCATTAGCGCGTCGGACACATTAAACGGCAGCGCAGATGCTGCGGTCACTCAGTCGGGCGGCGTTCCTTTCTGCAGTGACAGGTGGCTCTGGGTGTCTCTCTACATGGTGTTTGACAGGGTGACACACTGGGTGACACAGGGCGACAGCGACGCAGAGCACAGCCGTGTCCATACACTGTACATAGCCATAGGCGTATATAACTACGGTATGTCTTCTATTAGACCAAGTGGCCTCTCCCCACGGTCGATGTGTACCCTGTACACACATGACACATGCAGCCAATCTACAAGCTGCTGTCCGCAAAGCAGCGCCGTCGCTAGGCATACACGCAAGACACACAGGTCCTCATTCACAACGGCGTTTACGCTCATAAAGTGACGTTACGTGAGCGGAGCGTGAGCGGACAGGCATTTACGTGGATTCCCACATTACGTGGGAATTCATGAACTTGAACGTGAACTTGACGGTGACGTGGGTTGGTCGGAAATTCCGCTGAAAGCTGCGCCACCTCTCATGGTCGTGTACGGCTTGCGTAGATGTATTAAGAAGGCTTTAGTCTTCATGCTGAATCAATTAAAAGTCCCCAAACCTCAGATAAAATATGTAGGCAAGGCATGTGTCCCCAACATTGGTCGCACATAAAAAAATGATAGCCTATATAAAAGCCAAGTATCACTTGTATGCCTAAATGCATGCATTCTAGAGGCAGGTTAGCCTAGACTAGTCCCATACAGAAACTGCCCTGCAAGCCCGACACCTTTTTTATTTATTTATTAGGATATTTCTAGCATGCGCGATTGCGCTGCTCACTTGACAGCTTTCTACTCGCAGTGCAACGCGCTGTGAGCTTGTAGATCGGCTCTCGCAGTCTCGCGCTGCATGTTAAAAAACAAACTCACAATTATAATAAGAACATACACTTATCTGCATTCTGCACTGTACGAATTCATTGGAAAATGAATATAACGGTGCGGTGAGCCCGGCCCGGACAGAACAGATTATTTCTATGGTTCACAGACATGCCGGTCTGACAGACAGACAGCAGTCACGAGGGCTAATTAGCCCTATAAAAAAATAGAAGTCCACATTATTGCATCAGCGCGTGCAATTCGGCCAGTCATAGTTTTAAGCCAGTGCACCTTAATTAATTATAATATGGGGAACTTATAGCTAGGCTGTAGGCTACTACATTGATGAGATCAATCAAGTTTGGTGCCAAATGTCCCGCGAAATTCGCGAATCATTTTAATATGACGTGACGACATCATCATAAATGAACCTGCACTTAGATCTGACAAAGAGGAGGCTACCCGCCGTATATGGTTGAAATTTTAAATAGCTATAGGCCTATGCCTACGTGTCCATGATCAGAACAAATCCATTCTCCACATGGCATTCAGACAGATGACAGTGAGATGATATTAATCTATTCCCCGCATGAATCAATGCAGCTCTGATAAAAATATCGGATATATGTTTTACCTCTGCAAAGGTGTGAGTGAGCAATTGTTCAATAGAAAAGAAAAGGCTTTATAATATAATTGCCAAGTATACGCTAGCTTGCTGCCTTGGTCCCGAACTTAAATAAATATGGCCAAGCTGCATTTTATACCGTAAGTCAGCTTGACATTGTTGCAGCGGTGCGGAGCAGCGTTCACCGTTTTGTAAGCTTGGGAAAATGATTTATATAGTTTAATGGTATAGGCTATAGAGAATATAAAGAATCACGCACAAATGTAATGGTATATGGATGTAAAAAAAGAGACTGCAGGTGGTGGTCGTCGCTCCGGCGCTTGACATGGTCAGATAATTTTCTTTTAATTTCCTAATATAGCCTAATTTCTTTCCAGCAATCATTTTTATTTTAATTTGTGAAGCCACTATACTGGAAAATATCATTATTTTGTTGCATTCCGTCAGGAGGACCTCTATTTCGTTTGAGCTGTAAGGCCTATAGTTCTTTTTTGTTTTTTTTACTGCTGTCTGCTGAGTCATGCTTGACGCCTTTTATGGTGTGAAATGGGGCGTGGATCAATGCAAATGAAGTTGTCGGGTGATTTTCCGATCATTTGGCACCCGCTCGCATTCTTTATGACATACACCTGCGTACCTGTGGTACACACCGCTCTTTGAATTGCACGGCAAAACAACGTAGCGTGATCGGACGGAATTTCCCGCATCTGTATACGCTTCCGTTAAGCTTCCGTTACACTCTGGCGTATTTCTCCTTTGTGAATGAGGACCACAGTGCGTATAGGGCAACGCGCCGAGGGGGGCAACAACATGTTTCTTCCGTGTGCATTGTGTGCAACACGCCGGGCGGACCACCGCCGCCCGCCCACACCACCACCACACCACACCACATCACATGCGGTGTTGGATGAAACTTAATAATGTCAAAGATAGCGATTTTCATCACATCGTGCTAATGAAACACCAAGGGATTATAATGTCAACATTCAAGTACAACATGTAAGCTAACCCATGCAGGTAAAGTAATGCGTCACTCCGAAACGTAATTTCTGATACAGACATTACGGCCTCAAGACGATCATCAGGCTAATCCTTTTTTTCCCCATCCTAGGTATGGATTGATTGATTGATTGATTGAAGAATTTATTAACAGTTTGCAGAATTACAGTACATTTCAAGCACAAACTCAATACAAAGGCTGTTAACTGTGAGTGGACGACCCAATTAAGCATTACACTTGTTTCCAACAGGGTCCACCATGTTCAAATCATCAAAACATTTAGAGACGTACAAATAGACACTTCTATAGACAGAACAGGAATTCATCAAAACAGGAATTCATCAAAAAGGAGGTAAAAAGGGAAAATAAATATATACAGTGAGGGGAAAAAAGGGGGGGGGCGGGGGGGGGATTCAGATTTTACGGGGGCCAGTTTCGAATTGCAGCCATCCGTAGGTGCCCTTTGAGAGCGGTTTTGAAGGAGTCAAGGGATTCGCATGTCTTAATGACAGTTGGTAGGGCGTTCCACATTTTGGTGGCATAGGAGCGAAAAGAATTTAGTCCCTTGTTTGTGCCGAATCTGGGTTGTACATGGTTCGTTGCACTCCCTCTGGTGTTGTGGGTGTGGACTTCGTTAACATTAAGGAAGTATCTAGACAGGTACATGGGTATCTTGGTGGTGTATCGAATCTTGTGGACCAGACCCATTGCAAGTTGCTGTACTCTGTCGTCGACCCTAAGCCATTCCAGCCTGTCGAAGTGGGCAGGGGTGAGGTGGGTTCGGGGGGCTAGATCAAGTAGGAGCCTGACCAGTTTGTTTTGGGAAGTCTGGAGCCTGGTTTTAAGGGCCTTTGAGGTGCTGTGGTACCAGGAGGTGCATGCATAGTCAAAGAAACCCTGTACAAGGGCTCCTGTTAAGGTCTTCAAGGTGTTTTTGTTGACCAGTGAGGAGATCCTGTAGAGGAATCTTGTTCTATGGTTGACTTTTTTGATTACGTTGGTGGCCATTTTATCACCGGAAAGATTAGCCTCCAGGATGGAACCTAGGTAGGTAATTTCATCTTTACGTGTGATAACATTGTCACCCACTCTAACCAAGAAGCCATTTGCCTTGCTGAGATTACTAATAGAGCCAAAGAGAATGGATTCAGTTTTTCCCAGGTGTAAAGATAGTTTGTTATCAGCGAGCCAGGTGCAGATTCTACCGAGTTCAGAGCTGAGGGCATTTTCAACCTGCAGTTTGTCCCTGTCCGAGACCAGCAGTGCTGAGTCATCTGCGAACAGGAACAAGTTGCAGTCACAGGCTGAAGTCATGTCGTTTACATATATTAGGAACAGTAGAGGCCCTAGTATGCTTCCTTGTGGAACGCCACAGCTCACTGGGAGGGGGGGGGACAGTGTTCCGTTCACTTCCACCATCTGTTCTCTCCCCTCCAGGTAGGATTGCATCCAGCTCACTGATGTGCTATCGAAACCAATTGCTTTTAGCTTGTTAACCAGTATGGAGTGGTTCACGGTGTCAAAAGCCTTTTGGAGGTCCAGCATGACCATGCCGCAGTATTTGCCAGCGTCCACCTCTTGTTTGATGTGGTCGCTCAAATAGAGAAGGCATGTGTCAGTGGAGTGGGATGTTCTGAAGCCAGATTGGAACTCGTACAATAATTTATTAGTGGCAAGATACTTTTCAACCTGTTCATAGACTATTTTTTCCATCACTTTCGAGATGGAACTAAGAATAGAAATAGGGCGGTAGTTGCCGGGGTCTAATTTACTCCCTTTCTTGTGCAAGGGGGTTACTTTGGCCAGTTTGAAATCTTGGGGGACCTGTCCCTGTTTGATGGAGAGGTTTACTATGTGGGTGATGATTGGAGCTATAGAGATGGCTGAGTCTCTGAGAAATTTGGAGGGAATGTTGTCATGGCCTGTGGCCTTGTGGGGTTGGAGGGCACTCAGTTTCTTAATTATCTCATCAGTTGTTACCATAACTAGTTTAAAATCGTCTTTACAAACACCTAGGTTTTTGTAGAAGGTTGTAATGTGCTCTACACCAAAGAGCCCAGAGTGGGAGGGCAGTTTGTTAACCAGAGTTGTTGCTATGTTTGTAAAGAAGATATTCAAGTAGTTGGCCACATCAAGGTTGTCAGTGATGAGAGTGTTGTCAGATTTGATGTTTATGTTCGAAAATCTGGTTTTTAGTTTCTGACCATAGCTTAGTTGATTGTTTAGTAGCTTCCAGAGCTCATGAGGATTGTTTTTGTTTTCCTGAGCTTTATCATTAATGAAGTTACTTTTAGCTGATTTGGTCATGGCAGTTACACTGTTTCGTAGTTTGATTCGTTGTGTATTTAGGTTGATCAAACGAGCTTGGCGAACACTGTCGAAGCGCTTGGCTAGCTTTGACTTGCATTTTAGAACTTCAGAGCATTTTTTGTCTCTGGCTTTCATTGCAGCCAGTATGTCCGAATTCATCCATGGTTCCGAGCGGGTTTTGCCCCTGGTGGTTCTCAAAGGAGCCATGTTGTTCAGTACTGATGTAAATTTGGTTTTGAAGCCAAGCCAAGCTTCTTCGACAAGTGTGCTTTTAAGCTCATCGGACCAATCCAGACTCTCCAATACTTGGTTAAAGACCTCACTAGAGTAGGTTTTGAGGTCCCTTGATATGACTGTTTTGTGGCAGCCGGTCTTAAGTTTTTGTATTTTGCGGGTACAGAATATCATAAAATGATCACTAAGCCCACATACAATAACCCCTTTCTTGGAGATTCTGGATTTGTCCGAGGACAGAATGAGATCAATGACAGTTTGAGTAGAATCACACACTCTAGTGGGTTGGGTAATTAGCTGACTGACACTATGTAGATCACAGAACTTACTGAATGACTTAAACACAGGTGCTTCCTTACGTTGCATGTCTGTATTGTAGTCGCCAATCAGGATTTTCTCTACACATTCCTCCTCAGCTAAGCACCCCTCAAGTATATCATAGAACCCATGTTGGTCAGGCGGTCTGTAGACGGTGCCCACTAATACTGATTTAGCCTTTTTGAAAATTAATTCAACCCACACAGTTTCAATTTCATCATGCTGTAAGTCAGTACGAGTAACATATTCAGTGTCTTTGTGAATATACATACACACGCCGCCACCATGCCTGTTTCTGTCGTTTCTGATCAAAGAATAGTTCTCTATTTCAACTTCTGGGTCTTTGGTTGACTCATCAAGTTTGGTTTCAGAGAAGCTAATGATGTTCGCCTTACCGCATTGAAACATATGCCTGATTTCAGCCATTTTGGGTCCAAGGCTGTTGACGTTCAGGTGAAAGATATGAAGTCCGTTGGCTCTGACTATGGTGCTTATTTCCTCCGTGGCGAAGTAGGGAAGCGGAGGGCCATTGTTGATGTCTGTAGAAGCCGTGGGTTGCCGTGGGGGGAGGGTGGGGGGTGCGTGGGGGTCGTCGTGGGGTGGCGGGAGTGGGGGATGGGGTCCCTCGTCCAGGTTTGTTGAGGGCTCTGGTGGGGCCGATTGAGCCATGGTGTCGACCGGAGAAACAGCAGAAATAGCAGGTAAAGTATCACGGTGTCCGTCTCCAGCCGCGTTGCCCCCCTTGGTTGGATGTGGAGACTCTTCATGCCTGTAGATGGTGGTGTTGTCCGTGTCTTTTGCCTCGACTGCCGCCGATGTAATATCACTCCGCCTGCTGTTGTCTGGGACGCGCTCGGCTCTTGCGAATGTAGTATCCACAGCCGGGACATCAGCGTGTATATCCAGCATGGGTGTGCAGGTTGGCTGGTGGTGAGGAAGGATGCCAGCGGTGTTGTTGTTGTTGGTCGTCGCCTGGCTGGTCGGCATTGGTGTTGTTGTGTCGATGGTGATTCCTTTGTTCTCTCCGGTTACTTGTCCACTCTGGAGCCGTCTTGCCATTTGTCGTGTGTTCACGGGACCAGGGTTACTCTCGATGTCGCCAGACAGTAACAAAATAATGAGAAAGAAAGATCTCTTCCCTTTGTTAATCTGGAGTTTGTCTCTTTGTGCTAGTAGGGATTGAATAGCTGCTAAGCCGTATCCAGGCCGCTTTCCAATGATCCCGTTGACTTCGTTACTGACCAGGTAAAAGTCGCTGTGAGAATCCGGTTGAAAATCCTCTTTTACGGTTTTGTTTTTCTCCATTTCACCTCGATGTAATCCCCTTGGTATATTAAGACAGGAATCCGTACACCATAGGAGGAGAAAGAAAAAATGTGGAAAAAAACGTGACTTTGAGTCAGACGCGCAGGAGCTAGAAAAAACACGTCTTGCCATGGTGAGAGGAGGGGTGAAACATGGCACAACATGGCACAGTGCACGCACGTGCACGCTACAACGCGTCCCCTTAACAGAAAGCGACGTCTGTAGCCCAGCCCAGCCAATGCTGCCCAGGCTAGGCCGGGCTGCTGAAAGACGCACAGGGATGAGAAAATAAATCTACTCTTCCGAAAATAATAGATATTGGCTGCCCCATTAGCACCTTTTACCAAGCTACAAACGTAACTCGTGCATATCAATAGTGGTCCGTGTGTGTGTGTGTGCGTATTGAGCTCCCAAATGGCGTGATGCGCACGCACGCGTGTGCGCACGCACGCGTGTGCACACGCGCACGCACGCACGCACGCACGCACGCACGCACGCACGCACACACGCACACACGCGCACACACACACACACACACACACAAATGAGTGTTCCACTTTCAACCCTCGACCACTACACTCTCCAGTTGACGGATCAGCAGTGATTGGCCAAATCAGTGCCCCTCTCATCCAGGCTTCCAGCTATAGACAGACACATTCAGAGACGGGTCCCCCTGGTCACAGCGAACGTATTTTCTGCAGGCGGAGACAACATATCTGCAGTGTAAACAGCCAGGTCTTCTACTAGGTTACATTGAACGGGAAAGTGACTGATGTTAGTCTGCTCAAACGTTACTCTTTGGTCTGCTTTTTACTAACACTAACTGTACAAAGATGCCCAGAACATCAGAATGAACCTGTGTAGTCCATGGCCATCCATCCATACTTTGGAGAAAGACAGTTGCGCTATCCTCGCTTAAAAATCTACATGGCGCTTCATGGTTAGGCGAAGTGATGGTGCGTTCGGGTTCAAAACAAGCTCGTAAATGATAGAACAAAATATAGAAATAAATACTATTCTACTATACTATTATCACATACCAAGTACATGTTATTGTTCCTAATGTACACATGTACCTCTGTGATTGTTTCCAAGTTGTTTAACTGTACCAATAATTTATAATGAAATATTAGATTATCCCAGTCCACTCCAATGCAAACATAGAGTAAAATGAAAAAATCTAAACAAATTGTTATCACATACCAACTGTTATTGTTCCTAATGTACACATGTCCCTCTGTGATTATAAGTTCAAGTTATCAATCATAAAAGGTGAAATATTTTCTGCCCGTAATTGCTCTCATATGTGTCTGAAAGTTCTATTGCATGTGTATTTATTTTTTATGTTTTGATTTACTTTTCCCATATGGAATGAAAAAGAATCATCATCATCAATGCCAGAAGCCGAATAGTTACATGGATATTCAAAAACGGATTAAAAGTGAAATTATTTAAAATTTTCTTTTTTTAAGCTGATGTCTTAGGGGTGATGTTAAAATAGACCGCTCAACAAGACCAAAGCAAAACAACATGCCACAGAATAGAGAACCAAAATAAACCAGGTGCTTGTGTGCGTGCATGCACAAGATTATTCATGAATAATTAGTAAATCTACATTACCGTTTCCTCAAAATAAACCTTTTCTCTCTAATCTCGATAACATTTGTTCTCGAAGTGGGGTCCGGGGACCGCCAGGGGTCCTTGGGGGGGTGCCAGGGGGTCCCCAGCAAAAGCAGTTACGTATGTTGAATAATCTTTTTTCCTAACCACAAGCCACGGAAGCAACCGGAAGCCACGGGTTAGTTGTAACCGAAAAAAGTCTTACCAAAAAGATTTTTCAAAATGTTAACAAAATGTCGTACATAGCTCCAGAGTCCACAACGTGTTGCATCGTGACGAGATCCACACAGCGTGACATGCAAACGCATGCACGCACACACACACACCCCTCACAAATAGTAAACAAGTTGCTGATATTTGAGAAACAGCGAACATTTGGGGGGGGGGGGGGGGGCATGCAGAAGGCCATTTCACACCTCACATAACCCTCAAAACCCTCGTAAAAAGGGTTCGCCTTGGACCGCGGCAAGCCCCGAGAACAGTGCGGGAGCGGCCTCAGATCCGTCATGTTTACAGCGGCTCTCAGGAATAACTCTCCATCTCATTCTCTTTGCACAGCTGACAGCTTTAATATGGAATGCAATCATCGCTGCCCATTATATTTCAGGAGGCCGGTAAGTAGGAGGGGGAACTAATATTGTGCTGTGTGTGTGCAGCGATAGCCATGTTGCGTGATGGGGTGTGATTTGGGTTTACCCGCGGGGATGGGAATTTTCCATGCCCTAGTGGTCCCATTTAACCTCAAATTAAGTTATTTTATCATATTTATATTTTCTCCACCTCTCAACATCTTTTTTGCAAACAGTCTAAATTTGTGGAATGTAACTTTACTTAAGTACTGTACTTATAAGTTATAAGTACAATTTTGAGGAATCAAGGAATACTTTACTTGAGTATTTCCATTCTCCAATACTTTTACTTCTGGGACGCATTGTGAGCTTGTAGATTGTAGATTTCAGAACTTGAAATGAGACATTCCGCATAATGAGCACATTCACTTTTGGTACTTTAAGTACATTTTGATGCGAATACGAACTAGCACAAAAGCCTCTTCCCAGGCTCCGGACAGGGCCTACATCCAGATCACCCCTAGATCTCCATGGAGCTGGTCTGTTCTGACAGCTCCGGACAGGGCCCAAATCCAGATCACCCCTATAGATCTCCATGGAGCTGGTCTGTTCTGACAGCTCCGGACAGGGCCCAAATCCAGATCACCCCTATAGATCTCCATGGAGCTGGTCTGTTCTGACAGCTCCGGACAGGGCCCAAATCCAGATCACCCCTATAGATCTCCATGGAGCTGGTCTGTTCTGACAGCTCCGGACAGGGCCCAAATCCAGATCACCCCTATAGATCTCCATATATGTCTGTAATCCACGTAACTTGAGAACCGTTCGCCCTACCGACTTCAAATTCGACACACACGTTCCACACCACCACAGGTAGTGCAGTGCCTTGAGCCGGTCCGACCCACAGTTGTCCAGAACCGCCACAAAAGGCCTCTGCCCAGGCTCAATATACTGTATGGAGCTGGCCTGTTCTGACATCACAATGATGTTGGACATCTACATAGACTCCATATTTGGGCATGCCTGACAAAGAACTCCATATATGGGCATAAAGGGACACAGACATAATAAGTGGGTGGGCATGAATTTCCAACTTGCATCGTTCCAAGTAGGCCAACGGGCACCGCTCTAGTAGGCTATATTTAATAATAATAATAATCAAAATGTACTAGTAACTAGTAACTAAAGTTTTCAAATAATTGTAGTGGAGTAACAGTATAATATGTGCCTGTGAGATGTAGTGGAGTAGAAGTAAAAGTATTGAAAATTTCAATATACATTCAAATACATTCAAAACTGTACTTCAGTACAGTATTTGAGAGTACACCACTGGAAACAAACTGTGTCTAAATGCGAGAGGCCCTGCAGTGGCCTTGGATGTAGGAGCCCACAGGTTAGTCATCCCACGGGAGCCACGGGTCAGCACTGCGTCCGTGCAATTTCCCCCCTCGATCCACCTGAAAGATTAATGTCACGACCGTGCCACTGCCCCGCATGCAAACAACTCCCATGTGTGTACACACATTTATATTGGCGCTGTCAGGTGGAAACCTTGTATGTCCAAAATCCGTTACTGCTCAGGAAAATGGAAAAGAATAAATAAAAAAAGAACCGTGTTCCAATAGATCATGGGTTTTAGTCATAAGCTCTTGTTTAATATACTGTCCACTGGTTCGATATTTATAAAACCCTAGGGGGCCCCAGTTTGTCTTATGCCATATGCCGTATGACAAATCTTATTTAATAGGCTTTTTTAATTGTAATTTTATAAATATTTTAAAAATAGTGACAATAGCCGATCTACAGTGACACGTTGTGAGCTTGTAGATCTGCTATTTTAGAATGTTTTAGTCATAGCCTAAGGCACAAGTCATATTAGTCATCATAGCCCCATGTCTTATAGTGAAATGGATCTGCGTTACAACTTGGACTGCTTGGACTACACAATACACCAACTCAGTATTATACGTGTCTTAAGTACCAGGTCTTATTACTTAACTTAAGACCTGGAGGCGTGATCAATGCCATTTGGCTATTCTGAGTGGCCAAACAGCATTGACCACGCCTCCAGGTCTTAAGTTAAGTCATAAGACCTGGTACTTAAGACACGCATAATACTGTCCGATTCTTTGCCAAAAATAGCTGATCTATAAGATACAACATTAGTGTTATTCAATGTTTCAAGATTTTTTGGAAAATAGCTGATCTACAAGATCACGCGTTGTGAACTTGTAGATCGGCTATTTTCAGATATCTGATGTAGGCTACCGGTATATAAGGTTAAAGTGGTTAAATGCTATAGCTACTAATTCATTTAGCTGAAGACCCCCTGCAGCCTATAGAGGGTATGCGCATGCATAAAGGTAATGACAGATCGAGTGGCAAATCGAGTGGCAAAGTGAGTGACAAAGTTAGTTTAATGTTGTTTAAAGTAATTTAATATTACTATAATATAATATTATTTGCGTCTGTATAACATGACTGAGAAGTTGTATAGTGTGGGGCATTGTGATGTGAAAGACCTAGGGCATGTTGACAAACAAATTCATGAGGAAGTATATTCCTTTTTTTATTGTACGATGATAATCACACGGGTGTGATTTCTATTTAATTTTTTTGCAGAGATGTGCAGGCTATATTTGTATACGTCTTTAAATGGTTTTGATTAATTGAAAATGGAGGATCCTGATATAAACAAGTCTTAGTGTTTTTTCTGGTTTTATCCTCTTAGCAGTTTTTGAGTGGTGTAAACCACTCCTATTGAGTGGTGTAAACCACTCCTACAACTGGCTTTGTTAGTTTACGTGTCTGTCTGTCTGTTCGTACCAAAAAATGAGCATGGTTGCTATGGTCACCCAGTTCACCCGGGTGTGATTTCAGCTTTGTTAGTTTACGTGTCTGTTCGTACCAAAAAATTAGCATGGTTGCTATGGTCACCCAGTTCACCCGGGTGTGATTTCAGCTTTGTTAGTTTACGTGTCTGTTCGTACCAAAAAATTAGCATGGTTGCTATGGTCACCCAGTTCACACGGGTGTGATTTCATTACGTCAGACATTACGTCAGACCACAGCTGATCAGTCTATATAAGACCTTACACCACTCAGTTCACACAGGTGTGATTTTTACCTGTAGGCTGTACTTTCCTTGGACTGTACCCATTCTGCAATGTTAACAATATTTCCAATCAATCAATCAAACAAACATGCATTGCACTATAACGCCACCACCATGTGGAATGGCCTATACCAACAGCCACGAAACTTCTCAAATTCCCCACCCACATACAGTATAAATGAAATCTGACCTAAAAACATTGTTTTCAAAACTATATAATTGGATCTGGACGAATTGATCCCCTACCAGCTTGCCCTCAGAAATGACAAACAACAACGCACTCCCTCAGTGAGCTCCGCCGAAGGATAGCCTGTGTGTGTGTGTGTGTGTGTGTGTGTGTGTGTGTGTGTGTGTGTGTGTGTGTGTGTGTGTGTGTGTGTGTGTGTGTGTGTGTGTGTGTGTGTGTGTGTGTGTGTGTGTGTGTCATCCTCTGCATGATCTGACTGGAAAGGGCCACGGTCCTCATCGCAGAGACTGTCACCAAAGAGGCTGCCAATCTGCCTCTCAACCTCGACAAGAACCACTGATGCACAAATGGAGGTTACAGAGTGCGTGCGTGCGTGCGTGGGTGCGTGCGTGCGTGCGTGCGTGCATGTACGGTTACTGTCAAAACAAAATCACTGCAACAGTGATCTGTGTAATACAATCTCGTCTCGTGTTCACTGTTCACTTTAAATTGAGCCATTGTTGTCGTCCATCATCTCAACATTGAATCTATTTATTTTTCTATTTTGTACCATCTTAATTTCAAAACATAATTATGAAGAAATGAAACTGAAATCTGGATGTTGATGACTTAAGAAAGAAGATGAAAATCCCTTAAATTGGAGCGAGCTACAAAATGCAGTCTCAGGTAGTATCAGGTAAGAATCAGGCCTGTCCACATCAATGCAACTTCTTGCAACTGCGACTACTTGCAACCATTATCCCCAAAAGGCACCTGTCTGCACCTGGTCAGTCCAGACCACTGCAACTGCGTCTCTAAAACATTGGCCTAAGACAACATAAGACCTTTAGAAAATCTCACAATATCTAGAGCAATATCTCTCTCCCACCCAAAGTGTGTAAATCCCCCTATATGAAGCATATCAGAGGTCGAATCCCTCGTTTTGAAAACAGATTTCTAGGCCCCGTCTTGAAATGTATCAGATTGACTAGCGTGAACGGCGTGACTTTACAGCTAGGGCTCCCAGTCCAAAGATTCATCATAAATTGATTGACGTTTTAACTAAAAAGGATTCTGAAGAAGACTTTTTAGCCGGAACGTTAATCAATCAATATTAATAAAGCTTTGGACTTGGAGCCAGCTTGCAAGCCACAGTGTGCAGACTTGTATTATTGATTTGCCAGTGATTCCTGCCCTCCAGTGAATGTACCAGCTCTGTTTTCTATTACTACTGAGGAAAGGTCAAATGGTCGGGTCAGTTTATTTCCAGCTACTGTATGCATTGTGCTGCAGGTACCAAGCCATGACACCTGACCGGCAGCCATTATGATTCCCGAAAGACAGAGTTCTCTTTCACAGAGTCTCCTCAGCTCATGAGAGAGAACAGTGGCACATGTGCTCTAGATATACCAGTGGTTCTCAACCTTTTCAGACCCCGACCCCCCAAAATAATCCTATTTGAACTGGGGACCCTGTAACTCATAGACCCATAAGGGGTCAATGTTAAATTAACATTGATTTTACAATATAAATTGCGGGTCCCAGAGATAGAAATGCCATTAAATAGGGGACCGTAGCCTGTTACATATTAACTGTCCTTCACGTGAACGTTTCGGGAACCACTGCTGTAACCCGTCACAACTCACTACCTTCAATAGATCCACTGAACAGCTTGATCATAGTTCAGCATACATAGAAAGAAAGAAAGAAAGAAAGAAAGAAAGAAAGAAAGAAAGAAAGACCATGAGGAAAAGGCCTCTACATGGACAGAGGTTGGTGCCACCAAGCCAATAATATATGAACCAATACAGCCACCTTGTCACAACAACACGCATAGTACCACATCAACCTTATCACTTCCTGAGCCAGTCAGTGCAGACACATGTTTCATACTTTCATTGCCGCCCTCATATAGTCACTGCCACGATACGACAGCGACAGACAGCGCAACATCTTGATTAAAGCACATTAGTATACAGACAGCATACGACAACACAATATGACAACAATGGAGCATTTAGCTTGAATCACTTTAGCATATACAGCATACAACACAAGCAGCAATAAATACATAAAACAAGGTTCCTGCCTTGAGCCGTCTTCTATACTTGACTTCATCAGTTGTGAACATTGTGAGTGTCCGAGTGATCCAATGAATCAATGAGGTTTTACCACCAAGAATAGGCTAAGAAAACGAGTGAAAAACATTACACCCATTCATAAATTCATTAATGCTAAAGCAGCTAATTTTAGGTAGCTAAGCTAACTCACCAGGGAAGAATCCATTCTCAGTTGGAAACAAAACGACCAAAGCAGTTTATCATTAACAAAATTAATTAGCTTACTGTGACACAGCAGCTTCAGCTCCCTGGCCAATAATACTGTCAAAGTCTTCTCGACGTCCATGTGGTTGAAGCTCACGGTTTGTTGTACTTTCAAATAATAATGGATGGAGCTTATTTCCAACACCTGATCTGCCTCTGGCAGGGGGCGGAGCGGGAAAACCAGAGGATTTAAAGATCCTGCAAACTAAGAGAGCAGTGTTGCCAACTTTCCATGTCTGCTTACAGTAAGCGACTTTGGACTTTCCTTCTTTTTTTTCCTGAAAAGTCGCTAGTAAATATTGATAGCTAGCCTGTGGGTTACATTTTTGAAAGATGTAGTGAATACAGGCATTTCACGTAAACAAAGATTTTTTTAAATAAAATTTGTCACATTATTGCTACTTTACTTCTTCCACCCCTGTCTCATTACTCTCGTACTTAGAGTATAGAACATCGCAGTCACGCCCTCTACCAAGGAAATGATTCTCCGTTCATTTTCCTCATAGACATTTCAGAAAGTATTTATTTAAAGACGTTTACGCCGCGGACAAAGCCAACTCGAGTCGTGACAAATCATGACAACAACACAATTTTTGGGGCCGAAAAAATAATTAGAAAGAAGAAAAAAACGGCAGGTTACAACACTTTTTTGGTTGTTTTTCTTCTTTGTAATTATTTGTTTGGTCCAAAATATTGTTTGTGTTGTCATGAGTTGTCACGACTCGAGTTGGCTTTGTCCGCGGCGTAACCGTCTTTAAATAAATACTTTCTGAAATGTCTATGGGAAAAATGCATTGGGATTCATTTCCTGGTCCATGGTAGGGGGCGGGACTGCGACGCTCTATAGGCTATGTTATAGATCAGGGGTTCTCAACGTATTTGGCCGGGGACCCCCGCTACAGGTACAGGTTACTGCTACAATAACCTGTACCTGTACTATATGTAAACTCTTCATTTTTATTTATTTATTTTTATAATTTGGGGACCCCCCAAAATAATTTGGCGACCCCCCGAGGGGTCACGACCCACGGGTTGAGAACCCCTGTTATAGATAGTGAGCGTTCCATGTTAAACGTGTTAAATCAGGTACAAAGTAAACAGAGGTCAAACAGAGACCATTGAGAAATAATGTATAAAAGCATTCAAGGAAGGCAAGTTTATGTGTGTAGCACGTTTCAGAAGGCCTGCAATTCTGTAGTTCAGTGATTCTTAAGCCATTCTGAAGGACCCCTAGTTTAATTGTGTTTTAGTCCACAGACCCAGAGTTGATTAAAACCAATTCTGGAAGCGCAATCAAATCCTCAAGTACTCTGTGTTTATTTTTTACAGCACAGGTCAATTTGAGGTGAAACTCCTATTCATGTAGTTTAAAAGAGTAAAACATAATTAGAAGTAATTAAGTAAAAGAGGGTAGAATAAAATGATCGCAAAAAAGGCAGAGAATAGTATGTTAAACTCATTATCATGTAAAATAAGTCCTAATTCACATGCCGTGCATTCAAGTGCAAGCATCATATACCATTATGACGTTAAAATACATCAAACAAATACAGTAGCGTACACATAACCTATCCCATCCTATTCACACAGGAGGGAGATTTGAATGGCACTAATTTGTGCTGGGACCTCAATGTCAACTAATTTCATTGCTGTAGGTCCGTCTGACTCCGAGACGTCCACCACTGCAGTTTATACGTGCAGCTGCTGCTGGTCAAAATGTTCTCTTTACACTTTTATAGTTCCATTTTAAGCCACTGCGTTGCCACCGTTTAGTTTGTTGTGATCCGTGAACGCATCGTCGGCAGTGCTCGGCACAAAGCCAACAACAACCCCCCCCCACACCCCCACCTTTGTCATGTTCAGGAAGATTTCTGGTACCACCAGACCAGAGGAGTTCCTTGGTACCACTAGTGGTACCATAGTACCACAGGTTGAGAATCACCGGAGTCGGGTCCAAAGCAACATTATTAACTTCATCCTGGGGCATCCCGTGGCGTCCCAGGGCCAGTTTGATCCTTGGTTCTGTCCGGGGGTCTCGTTGGACGTGCCCAGAGGATCTCCCTATAGGAGACGCTTTCCAAGCACTACTACTCCGAGTCTCTCTCTAATTCTCACCCTATCTCTAAGGGAGATGCCAGCCAAGGAAAAAAATTCTACCCCCCATGGGTAGAAAAAACATCCCTGTTTTTTTCTACGGGCAGGTGTTTGGGTAAATTTCACCCTGGTTTAGTGATAGAGGGACCAGTGAAAAAAAAATCCCATACATCCACAATGGGCTTTTTTTTCCTTCTTTTAATTATAGGCATATTCAGCTGATATTTTATTTTATGATATTATGTTTTAATCTGCAGCCTTCATCGTTACATAAGGCTTTTTCAGCTTCACATTTACTCTGGGGAAGCTCAAAAAGGCCAACAAGTTGGAACATTTTTAAATAAAAATACTACATTCAAGCTGTTGATGTTGGAATATGGGCTAAAATTTCAATATGGTGCATCCCTAGTTTTCGTTTTCAAATTCAGTGTTGTTATGCCTTTTTCAGAAAAGGACAATATTTGAACTTTGTTCGACATCGCTAAATATCCATTATCGACCATAACAGCAATGCTGACATCGATTATTGTATTGGCCAGACATGTCACATCGGTGCATCCCTATCTCAAATTCACTGACACCTTCCTCTTTGCCGCCGCCAATGTGAATCAGAACTCAAGTAAATGTATTTTGTTACTGTCCACCATTGACAATGGGAATATCGGGAAATGGGGAAATAAGACTCTGTGACATATATGCACGAAGAGGAAAGGTGAACCGCTCAATCGTTATATACGTTCCGGAACAGATTGCGTTGGCATGTGACAGAGGAGACAGTTGGCCACGGGCCAGGTGACAGTGACAGAGGGGAGAGCTGGCAGAGGGCCATGGTGACGACCCTGAGCTGAGGGATGTGGCAGCATCCGTGGCAGGAGGGTAAGTGGCTGGACGCCATGCTGCTGGCATCACAAACACAAAACAACACAACACACATCACGTCACATCACAGGTCCTTCCCAATTCCCGACACCTGAGGGACATTCCCCATGCAGTAGAACACACTATACGTCTCCAGGGTAGCCGGAAGGCTCACCCAAAAACACGCTTGCCCCCCGGACCGGCGGTTCTTTGATTCCTACATTTGTTTTACTGAGGATAAGGTTATAAATAATTACACTGAAGTGATATGGATAAATATTATTTATTCCATCAAAGTATCCTCCTGCGGCACCCCTGGACTTGCGTCACGGCACCCTATGTGCCACGACACCCACTTTGAGAAAACCTTAGGCCGCCTAAGAAGAAGCCTTAAAGCATTTTTTATTCTATGAAGACAGTCCTTCCAATGAGCAATTTCAACTGTTTTATTTAGACACATGCAGCCTTCCAGACTTTTTTTTTTTAGGATATTCTGTCACAAAAACCCTTGAGAAGAAGTATAAATAATAATTAGAAACAGTGGTTGGAGGAAGGAAAGGGAAAGAAAGGAATAAAGCCTTGGCTTTGGATATTGAACTGTTTTGATGCAGTGGTTTGAAAACTTTAATCGTTCAAAAAACCTATATGAATGCTGTTTACATTCCCCCCCCCCCCCCCCCCCCCTTCACGGTCATGAGTGACATATAGTGAAGGTGTACCTTTAGCCAGTGCAGAGTACATCTTCCCTGTGTCACTGAACTGTCACTGATCACATGGCCCCAAGTTTTAGACCTCCAGTTCTAGTTCCAGTTTTGTCCAATCGGTATATGGTAGTTAATAAAACTTCAATAGGAGTGGTTGCTCTTTTATCGAGATATACACTGACACCACGGCGCGTAAACAGCGCCTCAAACTGTGACTCCGCCCACCACCGGGGGAAGTTGTGATTTGCGCTCGTTCACTGCAATGCAATTTGCGGCATTTTCAAAACAATATTGAGCAGAGTAGCGATTATCAAACGTATTTGCAATGCCATACGTTGAAAGATCTGTTGCCTGTGGACAAGGCACGCTACCTCCGCAAGTTAGATAGCATCGGCATAGATGTTTGTCCATATGTGATTAAGGATTGGACCAAGTTGCATTGGCAGCCATAGAAAATTCTTACCCCAGGCTAAAACCGGATGTGACGTTTTTGGGCGTTCCTGTCTAGCGTGGTGTCAGTGTATAGGTCCTATCTGGTTTGAAACAATCCTGCTTCTAGTTTGACATGAATTCTGACCTGAAGGTCAAAGTTCAATTTCACAAGCAGGGAGTGGTTAAACTTGTCGCAGTTGTGCAGGAAACCGGCGTTAAAATCTGTTCACCAACATTTTTTATATGTTTACAAACGGCAAAATGTGTGCTGTTTGATAGCGTATTGTCTGAATAAAATGGAGAATGAGAGTTTGCATTTTCTTTTTCTTTTGCCATAGGCTATACATTGCTATTTAAGTCTGCATTTTCCTAAAAAACAAGCTGCCTCTGGCAAAATCTATAGCTAGTTATTATGTGTTTGGTATTCGTGTCAGTTGTGTTGAGCGATAGCTCTCTCTCCATCATCCCAATGACGCTGTCATTTTCACAGTCTAGTAGATTGACCCCGCATCCATCAAAGCAACCACAGCCGTATAGTATGTTGTCGCTGTTGGGTGAAAACCGTGTATGTCCAAAATGTTGTTGTTGTTGTTGTTGCTTAGAAAATGGAAAAAGACCTTGTGTTCCAGTGGATCCAATGCAGTTTCGCACGCACGCACACATGCACGCACGCACGCACGCACGCACTGTACTGTTGTGCGACAAAGAGAAGAAAAAAAACAGAATTGAATATGGCGATACAAGGTTTCTACAATAGTCACGATTTGCATAATCACAGTATAATTGCACAGGTTCATTTTAAACCTCTAACCCTCTTATCCAACTTATAGTTTTACTTTTAAATGCCCTCCCTGTGTGTGTGTGTGTGTGTGTGTGTGTGTGTGTGTGTGCGTGTGTGTGTGTGTGTGTGTGTGTGTGTGTGTGTGTGTGTGTGTGCGTGTGTGTGTGCGTGTGTGCGTGTGTGTGTGCGTGTGTGTGTGTGTGTGAAGAAAAAAAAAGAAAGAAAAAAAAACTACATTTCCCATGCTCCACCGAGTCCACCTGTCATCCCCTTTCCCACAAGTCCGTGCGGCAGCTCCTCTAGTCTCCTCTCAGTAAGCACCTCAGAGTATAGCACTAGCAGAAGGTCGCTGTTAGCTGCAGTACTTTGGAACAGGGACGTTTGTAAGTGAACAAAAATAGAACCATGCTGGGCCAGGCCGTGCGACGATTCACGACGTCCGCCGTGCGTTCCTCTCACTACGGGGAGGGACCCGGGCAGGTAAAATAATAACAATAACAGTATAGATTATGATTTGTATGAAAATTGCTCTGTTGTAGTTATGCTTGCGGCCTGTGCAGCCTTTGGAGGTCATGTCTGTGAAAATAGCCGATCTACAAGCTCCCAACGCGTCGTGAACGCCACCCGTTGTGAGCTTGTAGATCGGCAATGTTCTACTACGCGCGACACCGTCGTGGGGGCGAAGTTTAAACCAGGCTAATATTTGTTGTAACAAACAATGCTAGTTGACATTACAATGACATTGACAGCAGCTAAATAAGACAGTGGTTTGAGTAACGATGATAGCACGTTCATATGCAAGATGTGAATTTGTTTTATTATTTTGTTTTATAACTAATCATGGCTGGTTAGCATGTAGCTGCTACAGTTAGCCACTTCACTCAGTGTTTGTTCCTAGATGCCGGGGCTTCAGCAGTTATCAGCTAGCATCATGGTTGCTAATAATGTCAATCTGGTGTCATTTACACTACACCTCTGGCGTTTTGGGTCAGACTCAACAAACCTACAGCATGTCTTCCAAAGTTGAGGGTTATTACATAATATTGACCTAATTAAGTGAGGATGAATGCGTTAAAGGAAGGTCAGTGCTATAGAGTATAGTCCATATTAAGTGATAGTGTTTTGTTTGGGTTCAGTTGATGACGATGACATTGCAAGTGGTTCTCAGCGTGGCAGCTGGGGGTCACCCAGGGGCTGAGGGCCACGTTACTCTTACATATCTTTATATATGTGCATACACACACACTAATCTACAATAGTGTCTATTTTGATCAGTTTTAACTTTGTTGTCCTATTATACAGCAGTGGTTCAAAGGAGCGTCCGGGGACCCTAAGTTAGGGGTGCTTGAGGGGGTTCAGACAGAGAGCCCCCTAGTAAAACGAGGAACCGTTTAATTACTTGAGCACCCTATTGAAAATGGCAACTGTTCGAAAATAGCCGATCTACAAGCTCACAATGTGTTGCCAGGCTAGCCGTTGGCTGAGTGTGATTTGACAGCCCTTAACACGTGCAGTGCCAGTGTTGGGTAACTAAGGTACTCTCCCGCCTGGACTACTGCAACTCCCTCCTTGCTGGTGCTCCGGCATCTGCCATCAGACCTCTGGAGCTTGTTCAGAAAGCTGCGGCTCGTCTGGTGTTCAACCGCCCCAAGTTCTCCCACACAACCATCCTTCTCCGTTCTCTACACTGGCTCCCCGTAGCGGCTCGCATCCAGTTCAAAACCCTGGTGTTAGCCTATAGGGCAGTGAAAGGAACAGCTCCTTCCTACCTCCGGGCTATGGTCGATGCCTACACCCCTGCCCGACCACTTCGGTCTGCCACCTCGGGGCGACCGATTGCCTCGTCACTCAAGGGTCCTTCTGGCCGATCCACACGGTCACGACTCTTTTCTGTTCTGGCCCCACAGTGGTGGAATGAACTTCCCACTGATGTTAGGACAGCAGAGTCACTGCCCATATTTCGCCGCAGGTTGAAAACCCACCTCTTCAGGAAACACTACCCTTCCTCTCTGCCTGACCTACTTGTTGTTAACTAGTTGTACGAACCCTTGTTTTCTATTGTTGTATTGTTTATTGGATCTTGTTTAGTCGATACACTTAATTGTTTTAGCTCATGCTCATTTGATTTAGCTATTTTGTCTCATCTGTTTAAGGAAATAGGTAGCTGATATATTGCACTTTTACCTTAGCGCTAGGTATACTCTTGGTTGCTTGTTTTTGCAGAAAATGCACTAAAGACTTCTGGTGATTAGTAGTTTTTGTTCCCTACCTATGTTGAATACACTTATTGTAAGTCGCTTTGGATAAAAGCGTCTGCTAAATGACTGTAATGTAATGTAATGTACTTGGGATCCAACATTGAGCAACCGGAATCGATTCCATCACATTTTGGAACAGTTTTCCAGAACCGGTTTTATGACACTGTGAGAGCTGTTATGTGGACTTCACGTCTGATGTACAATTTTTATAATACCAGTGGTTCTAAAACTTTTTATTTAATAAAAAAACAAAAACGTCATAACTTTGAGAGTGTACCTTTGGTTCCATTTGTACATTCTGGGAGTTACAGACCTGTAAGCATCCGGTGACAACACAAGACTTGTCTTTCTGCTGGCATGATGATGATTCTCACTTCTCAGATTTATAACACCTGTCCTCTCATTTGTGGCACTTGTCTCCCAGAACCTGCCGTTCTCTGTGGAGAACAAGTGGCGTCTCCTGGCCATGATGGTGTTGTACTTCGGCAGCGGCTTTGCGTTCCCCTTCATCGTGGTCAGACACCAGATCCTGAAGAAGTGAAGTGGACCGCAATGGGACGGCCTCTTCAAGGTACATTCTGTCTTTTCGTGCTTATTCACACCCAAGCGCAATAAACTACAATGAGAACTATTATGTTGTGATGACTTTCAGAGATTTGAACGACGGTTATATCGTTAATGGGGAATTTAATCATGAATAGCTGACGCTATCTGGTAGGCTAGCTAGCATTACAGTACCTCAGGTAGCCTACCCAACTACATATATCTCGTCACCTTATAATTCATAGAGTCAAATTATCCATAATGGGCTCTTATGCACAGGGCAGCATATTGGAAAGAAAGTGGGCCTCTTCCTTCACAGGTCTTACTAATGAAGGCTCTGTTCCATTTTGTGGTTCTCAAACGTTTTAATTTCAAGGACCCACATAACAAAAGTGTACAGATAGAACCTCTTTCTCTCTCCCCTCAGCGCTTAACTCTTGAGAGTGTACAAATGAACCCATACAGGGTCCATATGTGTCCAGACTCTAATTTCCTAAGTGGGCCTCTTCCTTCACAGGTCTTACCAATGATACTAATGAAGGCTCTGTTCCATTTTGTGGTTCTCAAACGTTTTAATTTCAAGGACCCACATAACAAAAGTGTACAGATAGAACCTCTTTCTCTCTCTCCCCCTCAGCGCTTATTTAACTCTTGAGTGTACAAATGAACCCATACAGGGTCCATATGGGTCCAGACTCTAATTTCCTATACTCTTACTGGTCTGCAACTCACTAGATTTGCAGACCAGTAATGGACCACACGTTGAGAAGCAGTGATCTAATACCCCCCCCCCCCCCCCCCCCTCATTTTTATTTGAATGTCAATGGTGAATCATTTGAACACTTTTCTCCTGTAGCCTGTTATTTGGCAGAGCCCATAATTGAGTAAGCCTTATGTTTGAGCGAGGCGCTAACAAATGTTACATGTAGGGATGCCAAACGACTCATATTTGGCCAATCGATAAATCGAGGCCGCAAATCGACGAGTCGATCGACCTTTTTTCCTATTTATTTTCAATTATTTTTTTATTTTTGTTGTTGCTGCGCAGCAGTTGAGGAGAACGCAACTATGCATTCCTTTAAGCAACACAACTTCTGCAGCTGCATCCATATGTTTAGAATTTGCATCAATGATCAAAGCCCAATAATAAAAAATAAACTTTATTTTGTAAACAACGACACTGAAGGAGCAGCGGCGCTATCGGCTGCTATGCTATCAGCTAGTCCCAACTTTCAAGTGTCTGCAGCAGCCTGTCACAAGTCCCGCAATGAACTGATACGGGACGCACGTTGTTCCGTATTTTAATGTCGGGTCGGGGAATAAATACAGTATGAATGACGGCGGGATTTATTTGACAACGCTGTCCTGCTTTCTTTACGAGAAGAGAAGAGCGCTCACAGCTCAGAACAGAGCGGACCTGTCTTTGAGCGTGTTCAATGAGATGCGAACCTGGGGTCTGGGGGCTCAGAGCTGCAGCCATTGGCTCATGATACGAGCACACGACCAATGGGACAGAGCATTCAGTGTTGCTAAGATACCCTTCCCCTTCACCCCACACCCTTGGACGATGGCGCTCTAACTGCAGCCAGGGCATGCATGTGAGGAGACAGGCGCAGCACAGCAGTGTCACACAGACAAACACGTACCTCTCCCATTTGGAAAACATTTGAAACAGTAAAGTTTATAACGTTTTATAATAAGCCATTACAAAAAAATAAAAAATAAAATAAAAACGATTTTTCGACTCATACGTTTTTGAGTCGCGGAAGGCATGAGTCGAAAATCGAGTCGATTTTCAACTTTTTTCAACATCCCTAGTTACATGGGTTTAAAATGCTGTTATTGTACTGTTAAGATGTCGTCACTGTTTGTTGGAAAACCTAAGAAATGATACAAAAGATTGCATCAATTCTGTCACCCAGTTGTACCAAAGAGCACCTTGTTGGAGATTTCTACTTTGGTCAAAGTAGAAATCTATTCTAGATGAATATAGTTATTTTCACAAGCTTTTAATTTGTATTGCTTCTATATTTATAAAACGCACAAGCTCACATAGACACGTTCACTTAAAGCGTGTGTGTGTGTGGGGTGCGGAGTGAGGCATTGGAGCTTGTATTTCTTTTTTTTCTCTCTTGCTCGCTACTTTGGTGCAGCAGACATTATGTGACAGAGTAAGCCATTTAATTTAGAAAACAAGTTGAAGTATGGACATACAAGTAACATGGTTTCTGCCTGACAGCGACGATATGCATGCTCATTAGCAAGTGAACGTGACGGTACGTTACAGACGTTGATGTATATCAGAAGGGTGAGGCGATGAATCGCCGTTGTCACATTTATCTTCGCCCCGGTGTTCGACTCCGAAATTGGTTTCCTCTGTCATCAGATTGACACTTCTGATTGCATGTTTTCTTCTTTCCTTCCCTGCAGGTGTTCAGCTGGAACACATTTTACCACCGCAGTTGTCTTCGTTAAGAAGAAGAATGGGAATCCTGTATTTGTAAATAAAGTTGTCTTGTCAATCTTAAGGTTGGAATGGTCTTTGTCTTTATTTTTTCCATGATGTGACGGACGGTAACCACGACTGCTTTGGATTCCATAGAAACATGTCACGTCCCAAAAATAGCCAATCTACAAGCACGACAGGTTGTAAGCTTGTAGATATTTCTGGTTATTAATTATTTTGCAATTATATATATTTTTAATAGCTTATAGATTTCTAGTTAGTAGTTAATATGGTATCCTATCCTCTGTGTAATCACTTTAAGTTTAACCCTATAGAGTAGACATAAGCTATTTTCAAAGAAGATCTTGAAAAGATGTGAAATTCTTTAAAATCTTCTGAAACATTTTAAAATCTTGTCTGCAGCCAATTGCATATTAAGTTGGTGGTACTTGGTGTGATAAGGTTTGAGAAGCCGTGTGTGTGTAGTCATGCTGGCACACATCTAAATGAAACGTATCCTGACTTGATGGCATCATCTTTAGCTGTGTTTAACCAAAAAGCACCATTACACAAACCCTGTAATGCAACTCTCTATCCTTGACAGAAAAGTAAGCGTGTTTAACATATTGGGGAGAATAACGGGAGCAGTATAGGCCAATGAGAACAATTGCCCCCCACCCCTTTTTTTTTTTTTTTTTTTTTTTTTTTTTTTTTTTTGTTAACAAGTTTGATTTTATTAACTACTGTAGGCCTACATGTATTTTACGAATGAAGGGCAAAAATACATATCTGCTGTCGGGCAGAAACCAGCTATGTCCAAAATATAAACAATTCAGGAAATTAAGAAAACATGTTTTTAGAACAACACAATACTGCCTCATCAAAGTTGGTATGGTGACTATACATTGTCGGGTACTTGAATGTGTCCTTATATTATCATCACTTTACCCAAATTCGACACTTATGTATGTGCTTGCACAAAGGAAATCTACATCTTATGTGTTAAAATATTTGGAGTTAGGACGTTTTTGACCATTAATGTAGAGTCTTTTTCTGTCTGACTTTGTCATTTGAATCGATTTTAATTTAGGTGGTTTGACCGACAGTTTGAGGATCCAATGGAGTTGGGTTTCGTCTGAAGCACTTTTTAATATTTTTCATTGGTTCAGTAAATTACAGCATGCATAACGGTATGTCTGATCCTATAATGTGCTCGGTCATATACCCTGTTGTCACCATGCAGGGCAATATACTACTTCAAATCAACGTCACAATCATTTCAAACTTAATGAATTGAATTGAAATAAAATAGCGGGAATGGCACATCTACAAGCTCGCAAGGCGTGGGGAATCTTGCCGATGGGAACTTTTTTATATGAAAGTGGTGTAAAGTAAATAAGTACATTTACTTAAGTACTGTAGTGTAATTTTGAGGTAATTTTACTTTACTTGAGAACCATATTTTCACCATATTTAGTTTATGTGCAGATATCATTTCGCTTTGACTCAATCAGTGGCAGAAGTACACAGAAGTCACGGATGTTTTCCAAGTAAAGTAAAAGTACTATACCTCAAAACTGCTGCATGGGGCCCTTTTTCCACCAAAAATAACTTACGAACCAACTTTTAAGCCAAATTCCAATACCCAGAATCTCGGCCACTTGCTCACTCACACCCCATCACTCCAGAATGGCGTTGTTATGGCTGACGAAATATGTGACCATCTTGTGGACTTCACACAACATACATGGAGGTCTTTAAATACGTGGCCTGTATACCGATACCGCTAGGACTTGAACTCTGCTAATAAACAAACTGTAAACTTGTCTACACGATTGTCACATATTTCAGCAGGTCACTAATTTCACCGTAACACTACCATGCTGTAGTGACCGAGTGTGAGTGAGCAAGTGGACGAGATTTGGGGTATTGGAATTTGGCTATAGGGTTCTGAACCAATTCATTTTAAGTGGAAACACCGGGTTCAACCCCGGGGGGAAAGGCCTGGGTGTCCTTCACATGATGCACTCACAGTACTCAAGTTCAGTGGAAACACCGGGTTCAACCCCGGGGGGAAAGGCCTGGGTGTCCTTCACATGATGCACTCACAATACTCAAGTTCAGCCCAAAACAAAAGTAACAGTCATTCTCTTTATATATATATTTTTTGTTCTACTGAAAATATAGTATTTTTTTCTGCACAAAAAAAACACTGACTCTTTGTTTTAATTTGGGCAGTAAAGGTGGTGTAAGTGATGTATTTATTTTTATTTTGTATCTACTTATTTAGCTATTGACCCGATTTGTGTTTGTTCATTATAGGGCCTCCCTGTCTCTCCAGCTCTTTACTCTTTAGTGAACATGAAATACATTTTCAGGTCAGGATACCAGTTTTATCCAATCAGGAGAGAGACAGGATAAACAAGTGCAATTGGTAGTGAGCAAAGCAGACAAAATTGGATCTGGAACATTATCAAATTGAAGCTGATATAAATGAGTACTCTCCTTATTACGGAAACTGGCAACCTACCTGAAAATGTATGTTCTGGTGTATTGAAGAGCATTTATTTTGTTTTAACTTTTGACATGAAATACCAGATTACCTTTAATCATGTTTATCCTAATCAAAGTACACTAGAAGTGTATATATATTGTCCTGTAGAAAATACACCATTGTTATTTATATTTTATTTTGCATATGCATAAACCGTATATGCATATAAACCGCTGATTCTTCATTTAATGTGGGGCCACTGGGCCAGTGTCATGAAAGCTGACAAATTCAATAAGTTAAAGCTAATTGTGCAGAGTGGAACTTCGTGAAGCTTTGTAAAGAATGAAATATGGGGCTGGCTGGGTTGTGTGCTGCCTGCCTGCCGCCCACAGTCCAGGAATTATACGCTTCTTTAAATGGGATGTCAGAATTAAAAGGGCTGCTCGTGTGAATGCAGTACTCGCCGTGCTTATAGCTTTTCACATGGCCATTGTTCCCTCACACCACTGCTCATCTCTTCAACTGAATAACCTATTTCAGTCCAATTAACCCTCTGCTTGTGGCTATAATTATCCAAGTACAAAATGTTTTAAAGAAAAGTTTTGGCACCTCTATTCAGATCTTTTCGCCTGAAGTTTTCTTTTTTTCTCCCTTCTTTTTGGATGTTAGTTTTTCATCTGCTCACATGGCATAGCATCGCTGTGGGGTGGAAAACGTGTATGTCCAACCAAACCATTACTTTTCAGGAAATGGACGAAAGTAAAAAGTGTTTCGATGGATCCAATGAAGGTATATTAGTCACAAGCTCTTGTTAATTACTTTTCAGTGGTTCAACATTCATAAAACCCAGACACACTTAAACACTTTCACTTTTCAAAGAGAGCAGGAGGAAAAATCACAAAGATATCAGGTCTACAAACTCACAGCGCATTGCATTGCGAGTTTGCGACACTTTGTGACTTTGTGACTTTGTAGATCTGTAGATTTTGCTACTGTACTGTTACTTTGTCTAATCTGTATTATGTTAATACAATATATTAACAATGGGGTGGTTGTATTTGGTCTCCCTGCTCTTCTATTGAGACATTTAGATCCTGTGTCTAGGTTTGACACAACCTTTGACACGATCCTGCTTCTGGTTTGACACAAATTGAGAGCTGAAGGTCAAAAATATGTTTACCCTGCGCAAGCAGTCATATTAGCTCAATTGTAAAAAAGAAAAGAAAAAAAAAACAGTTACATACGTAGCACAGCTTTAAGTGTACAATTTGTTTTAGTTAACTTGAATATTTAAAATGTTTAATACTTTATAATTCTACTCCACTACATCTCAGAGGCAAATATTGTATATAGCCGACCTACTTCACTACAATTGTTTGACAGCTTTAGTTAGTAGTTTCCTTGCCGATTTAGATCAGTATTACAAAACATACATTATCCGCTGCTTCGGGCCTATTTTGTACCATTTTGGCTTTTTCAAAAGTAGGCTATAACTGCAGGCCCCATCTGTAAATCTCTCCCCGTACGGCCGGTGTGTGTGGAGAGAGGGGAAGGTAAATCTGTCTGCTGTTTTGTGTTCTCCTGCATTAGTAATGCAGGGTTTTAGTAGCTGCTGCCTCCGGGCCTAGTAGGATGGAAGAACATCCAGGTCGTAGATGGGGATACCGCGCAGAGTTATCACACAGTTAATGAGGTTAACGAGAGCGGGCAACACATTTCATAGGGGCTGTTGTCTTGTACCCACTTAGAATGGAGGTGGCTTTTGTTAGCCACGCTGCAGGCCATGGAGCAAATGGGGCTTGGCTTTGTCTGGTGAAAAAGACCATTTGAAAGTATTTTCCTGATGCATACTGAGCGAGGGGGCTGCAACTGTCAATTTGTTTCTTAGCGATTATTCGATTTATTGCTTTTATGATTCATTGAATGATCTTTTTTTGAGGGGCCAATATATGGCTTTTGAAGATTACGTCATACGGCAGCCAAGTCTATGGACTTTAATGGTTGTTTAGAGTACTAAATGGTGACGTAAGACGGCATGAGGCCAATATAAATTCAGTGGGTGCCCTTCACTTGCACAAGTGTGATTTATTTTATGTAGAGGAATCACAAGTGTTGTTACCTAGTACGCTTAAGTGTTACTAACTTAAGTTGCCTATAATGACATGCTCAAAATAGGGGTCAACTCAATTATAGAGAATTATTTATTACATACATGTAACCTGGTGGAATTTTAGTGTAGCCTATGTAATGTCTCATTCCCCCAGTAATATGTATTTGTGTGATGGACACCACTTCATGTGAATTATTGTGTCGTTGAATACAGGTGTTTCATGTGTGGAGAGGCCGGGTATCCGGAATGCTCGCCTTACAACACTCGTCACCTACCGCTCAGTAGGGCGGTTATGTTTAGGAATCCAACCTGAGCCTCAGGTCTTACTGGGTTAAATCACAAGTGCTGTGATGATGCCCAAAGATGAAAAGACGTATTATGACAAGGTGAGAACACAGGAGTGACACAGACAACAATGTGACAACACCAGGGTGTTATGATTAATTTAATCCATTTAGACCTACAAAATGTCTTCTAAATCCTCACAGTTTTCTGAAAAACCTGTGTTCCTACCGGTATATCAGTGGTGCTGGTGTCTGGACCTTCATGTCAAGGACCCCAAAAATTATATGTAATCGGTCGCCGACCCCAGGGACCCCCCCCCCCCCCCCCCCCCCCCCCACAAGCAAAGATATGAGTTAAAAACGTTCACTGGAAAGATTTGCACCACGTATTCATGATTTTTCAAAAATAGATCTACAAGCTCATATCTGCTATTTTCCAACAGCTAAAGTTTAAAATAATGGTTAAAGTGGTTAAAAGCTATAAGGTGACACAGGTGCGTCCTCAGGTCGAAATGGGTTAAGCTGAAGAGAAAAAAGATGATAATAAACTCTATTTGAACTTGTGTCAGAAAAAAAAGAGCCACCTGGTGCCACCATCTGTGTGTGTTCTTCAAGGTGACAACACCTCTATAGGGAGGGACTCAGAATGACCTAGCTGGTACACATTGCACAGCCATTCTTGGTATGGAACTCTGTTACTGCAGTTACGGACTTCCAGAACACTATTTCTCATTTTACACATGAAGTGGTGCACATGAACACATACTGTAGAGTTGAACGTGGACAAAACGATAGTGTTGATTTTGTCGACTAAAACTATGATGAAAAATGTCCGTTGACTACCTGTTTTCACAGAGGAAAACTAAATAAAAACAATATAAAAACAAAGCTATATACCGTATATGACTGAAACGAAGTATAAATATGTTGACAATTTTGTCAACCAATAAAAAAGTAGGCTAAAATGTGAGGGAGGGACTAGTGGAGAAGAGCTCCAGTAGAACTAAAAGACAAGTTATGTTATGCTTGGTTGTATGCTGAAAATATCCGGCTATTTTCAGCATGCAACCAAATCTAAAGTCGGCCATTACGACGCCATCAAGGCCAGCCAAAATACATTTTAGTCGACTAAATCAACGGTAGACTTCTTATGATATTTAGTCGACTGAAACTAGACAAACACTAAAACATTTCAGATGACTAAAATGTGACTAAAACTAAATTAATGTATGTTGGAATGTATTCTAAAGACTATGACTAAAACTAAATAAAAATCTGTCGTCAAAATCAACACTATAAAAATAAATAACTGGTATTAAATAAACTGCCTCGCTGATATAATGTTGTTTTGTGTGTAGAGTGGGACTGTATTGTCTTGGTGTTAGGTTGTGTGTGCTATGTTGTTTTGTGCTACAGTATATGGTTTATGTATTTGTGTGTTGAACAGACTGAAGACAAATCCTGCGATTACTATGAAAACCTGCAACACCTGTCAGTCCATCACGCCACCATACGTATAATGGCCGTCAGTCCATCACGCCTTGTGACACGTCACACCACCATACTGTATATGGCCATCAGTCCGTCACGCCTCATGACACAGTCCATATATGGCCGTCTCCATATATGAAGATCACGACACTGACCTCATCAAACCCTGTGTAGCCATACATGGATAAGACTGGATCATCACCTAGATCTTCACATAATGGCGCCGGCCAGCAGCTCCACATCTGCGCTCAATGTGCATGACATTCACACACATTCACACGCACATTCACCCATTCACGCACTGTTGGCAGAGGAAACCAAGGGCGCCAACCTGGTCATATAGAGAGAGCAGTTAGGGGTTCGTTCAGTCAGTGTCATGCTTAAGGACGCTTTCGACAGTAACGCAGGGGAGGAAGCCCTGGGATGGAACTGGGAACATTCCGATTCCCAAACTGCCACTCTCTGCCTCCTGAGCCACTGCTGAAAATAATTGCAACCAGGCGATTATGTAATCATTGTGACAGACCTATAGTCGCAGGAGAGAACTCCAGTAGCTGTGGCGCTCCAACAATAGCCTGCATCACATTTCTCTCGAGTTGGTCCTGACATATCTCTCCATACCGAGAGAGAGAGAGAGAGATGGCAATCATTTTCTTAAAGTCTTAAAATGTCAGTGGTGGAAAGTAATTCAGTACATTTACTCAAGTACTGTACAATTTTGAGGTACTTTTACTTAGTATTTCCCATTTTCAATACCAGAGGCACAATGAGTACTACTTTTGGTCCTTTAAGTATAGTTTGATGCCAATACTATACATACTCAAGTAGGCCTACATTTTGAATAACAGACTTTCACGTGCAGCACAGTATGTCTACATTTCAGTACTGATACTTGTACTTAACGTGTTTTTTTATTTATTTTTCCACCACTGTAAAATTTGAATGTCCTCAAGTGTAGTAATGTGCGTGCGTGCGTGCGTGCGTGCGTGCGTGCGTGCGTACGTACTTACGCACGCTCACTATTGTGTATGTCCTTATCCTTATGTCTGTGGTATTTCTGGTTTATTTTTTTTATTTTTTATTTTTTTTAAAGTACTGTAAAAGTAGGCCTCTGAACCAACAGTTCCAGAGCCATGACGCCCATGAGCAGGAGCCGGATATATCTCCTGTTTCTGTTGCGGTGAGGTGACTTTATGTAGGCTACAAGTATAGCTACAGGCCTGGGCCGTGGCTCAGCGGTCCAGTGGCTGGTAATCCAGTATGCTGGCACTGTGCCGCGGGCTCGAACCCCCCCCCCCCCCCCCCCCCCCCTGTCTATCCCTCTATAAAAAAAAAAAAAAAAAAATGAAGGTGAAAAGCCACAAAAAAAAACATTACAAAATAAAGTATAGTTATACTCACCCTCTGGACATGATGCTAAGCGTGTCACAGCTGGGTTGTTTTTGTTGTTGCCAAAGCTGGTGCCTTAATTAAATAATTACCACAAATATCTGCTAAATGTTCCATTCTTAATGGTCTGCCCGAGTACACCCTCCCCCCTCTGTACAGAGAGTAATTAAAACAAAACACAGTCATTAAACATCAATTCCATAGCAGAATATCTACTGCGAGCATATACCATCACACAAACTAATGAAGTTAATGGGCTATCTCTTTCCATGGACGGGCTCCAGAGGTGAAAGCCATTATACTAATTCCATAGTCAACACATCCATGTGTTTATGCGGTAAAAATAGTCAATAATCGTGTTTTACGCATTAGTGGAAACATGGAAATTGTTTCAGGGCGTTGGGTCCCCGTTGGCTGTTCAATAATAGTCTCCACTTCATCCCATGTGTTTATGATCTAATTATAGACTCATTTGCACTTCATAGAGAGGAGATATGGGCTTAATTTGGTGTGTCAGGCCATGGTGTCAGACACATTATGTAGAAAAACTCTGTTACAAGTAAAAGTCCTCAACATTAAACTTTGACTGAGTAAGAGTGGAAAACGTGCTGGCATCAATGGACCCATAGGTCCATACACACCAGGAGCATTTACTTTGTGGGATTTCGCATAAATTGAAACTTATTTTTTGCATTGAGTACATGAACACAGAGCGTGATTATAATGAGGCGATTAAGCAACATTTTGAAAGCCTATCTTTCAGCGTGAGTAAAAGCATCAACCTGTACGAATGAGGCATCAAATAAAGGTTTGATCGTGATGGCTTTTGTATCGCTTATAATTTGCTCTGCTACGGGGTGCGTGTTAACGATTTCCACCACCGTGAAGACTGATATGTTTGAATCCTCCACAGTACATCCATATTGGCTGGGTGTTCCAACCATAGAGTTTATAGAAGACGGACCACCCCCAGCTGTTCATTTCAAATAAATGTTGCTCAGTGGCATTTGAAGCACCCAGGAGAACTCTCTATTTCCGCATTTTCCCTGCACCAAATGTTGGTGCCCAAATGCAGAAGTGCTAACTCCATGAACGCACCTGAATCGGTTCATGAACGAGTGCTCTGTGTGAAACTCCAGCGGCGCGCTATTTTGCTTGTGCATGAGTTTTGCCAGCCAGCTTTGGCCAGTAGGCTTCATCGTTTCATCGTTTCCCAGCCGTTCTGGGGGACAGCTGGTTCCAACGAGGACAATTCCATCAGCCACTTCCACAAGTCTTACCAATTATACTAATCAAGGCTCTAGTCTGTTCCTGGTCAAACCGTCAGCTGGCTGCTGATATTATGCATGTTGGCTGATCCACATGTTCCCCGGGTTCCTTGGGGGGGTTCCAACCCTCCAAATGGCCCCTTATGGGTGTGTAACTCTGAGGCTTCGTACACACATATCAGACGGACATGCTCTGTGCTGTCCGTGTTTTATGGCCGCCTCAATGCTTTTCCAATGGAAGTCACGTGGGGGGAGGGGGGGGCAATCAAACACGAGTGTTTGGTCAAACCACGTACGTGACTTCCATTGGAAAAGCATTGGGGCGGCCATGAAACACAGGCAGAGCACAGCACAGTTGTTCTTTATGTGTGTACGAAGCCTCAGAGTGTACAAATGGAACCAAATAATGGTCCATTTGGTTCCATTTCTACACACAGAGTTATGGGAGTCCTTGACATTAAACAAGTTTGAGGATCATTGTTGCTACACTAAATGGAACAGAGCCTTCTTTAGAAGCATTGGTAACACCTGTGAAGGAAGTAAGGAAGAGGCCCAATGTCTTTACAACGTGGCTGCTGCTGTGCATTAGAGCCTATATTGATCATGTTCATAGGTTGGAACTATAAGCCAGAGTGTGTTCTCTGTCTGCCTGGATATAGTGTTCCTCCACATGCGTTATATGTCCTCCTTAGCCTGGCTAAAGCCACAACGTGTCACGTTTGTGATGCACGCGTTGTGAACTTGTAGATCTGCTATATCTGGTGAAGAGACTTGTAATGTAGACTTAAAACGAACGCACCAAGTAAAGTGACATTGATTAAATTCCATATTATCAAAGTATTCTGCGGCACCCTGGGCCCTGGACCTAGTCCAGCCCTGGCCTATACGTACTTTCTACTTACCATTTCCACACTTTGAGCAGATTGTGCAGGCAAACGAGTTTGGTTTCTATTGAACGAACGGTAGTACTCTGCTGGCTGCAGTAACTTTTGATGAAGTTAACAAAATGCAATTTAAAATGAAAATCTCTCAATCCTCCACCATGAGTCAATCATCGGTGCGCATTCAACACGAGTGAACGTACAAAGTGTGCAAGTCCCAGACGAGGAAGTAACAGTCGGAAGATCTTCATTAAACTTGAAGTTTCACACAGGACTGTATTTAATGACAGACTGCTTAAAAGGGAGCTGTTTTCTTATTTAACAAAGAGATACCTGGAAGAGAGAAGAGAGAGAGAGAGAGAGCGCTTCTGATTCAAACCTAAAAAATGCATATTGTATGAACAATGAAGGCAGAGTGTCTCAGAAGTATTAATTTAGCATAACCCCTTTATGTGAGAGCTCCTGCCAGAGTGGGCATGATTATTTTAAAACGAGGACTTCCTCCGACCTCGCCCCTGGAAAACTCGGCGTCGTCGGTGGGACAGTGTACATTATTGAACCGAGGGGTTGACCCTGTTCCCAACTTCTCAGAGGGGCTAAATTGGGCTGAAGTGCTTGTATGGTGGAGGAGGTTATAGGATATGCTTTCAAGCTTCAAACCTCAACCCTAGCGGAGTCCCTTCTATGCTGTAGGAAATCTACAGTACGCCCCATTATTTTTTATTTCAAACTGAAAGTGAAAGGAGTTTGAAGTGAGGTGAGGGAGAATGTATTTTTTTTCTGTCTTTCACCCACACATTTCTTATATTTTCTCTCTCAATCTCTCTCTCTCTCTCTCTCTCTCTCTCTCTCTCTCTCTTCTCTCTCTCTCTCTCTTGGCATGCATGGAGACGGTTTATTTTCCATCTCTAGGGCTGATGATGATGTAACATTTATGAGTGTCTGCACATGGGGGCTGCTCGGTGTGACAGGTGAAGGGGTTTATTCTGACTGTGTGTGTGTGCGTGCGTGCGCGCATGAATGCGCTTTTTTACTGTTTTGAGTACTAAAAACAACGCATCTGTAATCAAAGTCTCTCTCTCTCGCTAGAGATGCTCCGATCAATCGGCCACCGATTTATATCAGCCAATCTGCAATTTACCCGATCTGTAGAAACCGATCTTTTGTAGTGGTATCTCACACACACACACACACACACACACACACACACACACACACACACACACACACACACACACACACACACACACACACACAGCAGCGGAAACCATGCAACCAGCACATCAGGGGGTTCAGTGTCTTGCTCAAGGACACTTCAACACTAACTCCTGGGGGAGCCCGGGTTTGAACTGGCAACCTTGCGGTTGCCTTCCAGCCACTCTACCGCTGAGCCACCGCCGCCCCATTCTGTGTGTGTAGCAGATCGACAAGTTCAAATCTGCTAACTTGTGTGACAATGTAGTATGATGAAGTAGGGCCTTAAAGTGATATTTCAAGGTTCAAGGTTGTACTTTATTGTTACATCTTGTATACAGTCACATAAGAGTAAAGCCAAACAAAGAGTAAAAAGAGTATCATAGTACTGCATGTTTTCCCTGTAGTAGCAAAGTTTGGAAAAAACACATAACGTTAGAATATGGAGATATCAGGCTGTCAGGTTTCTGCCTGACAGCGACATTATAGTATATATATATAATATGGTATATAAGCCACCCAGATCCTCTGAGGTGTCGGGGACTAATTGAGTATAGAGTTCCCGGCTGAAGGCGGAGGACGCGCTGGAGCTCTGACGAAGTAGGAGGCGCCCCCTCACTTCATCTTCCTGCTGTGACACTTCCACACACACACGCACGCACACGCACGCACACACACACGCACACACACACACACACACACACACACACACACACACACACACACACACACACACACACACACACACACACACCACTTCTACACCAGTCAGCATCTTTCTGCATGGTAGAGAGAGAGAGAGAGAGAGAGAGAGAGAGATAAAGAGCATGCAGCCAGGAAGCACTGTTGCCATGTCTGCTTATTATAAGCAACGTTGGACCATAGTTTCTTGTGAAAATTGGTAGTTTTTTTTGTCTTGTTTCTGTGTAGTTGCATATTTGGGCTTGCTTCCTAATGTTGTGGAAACCAATAGTTCTCGAACATTTTCATGTAGCCTATTTGTCCGGAGCATTGGCGATACATAGGGTTAGTGTGCTCATGTGGCCCTATTGATGATATGCACACGGCTGCCATCTTGCCAGCAAGGTGCTACCTAGCTGCAACTTCCCATAGACAGCCCATTCATCCAAACCGAACAGTCCTATCTAATTGTATTAAATAACGTCAAACTCACCAACATTGCAGCTGTACGGAAAGCTTGAATTATCCTCTTTCTATCTGCAATGTGTTTGTTTAATAAAAATCCACTGTAGACATGTTATGATCACTCCCTGTCAAGAAATTCCAAGATGCGCTTCTTCCGGGCTTGTTTTCCTAGACCTGTATTTGCTTATTTATCTCACAAAATCTGGCAACACTGCCAGGAAGGAGAGCAAAGCAGAGTAGAGCAAAGCAGAGTAGAGCAGTGCACAGCAGGAGAGGAGAGGAGAGGAGAGGAGAGGGTGGTCTTGGCACAAAAACTTTGTTGGGAGTTCAGGGCATCCTTGAAACTTTTGTTGACTGAGTAGTGTGTCAGGAAGCTGTCAGAGATGGGGGGGTATATGTGCCATGCCATACCACCACCGACTTATTATTGTCGTAAGG
Organism: Electrona antarctica; assembly: GCF_951216825.1. Lineage (NCBI taxonomy): Eukaryota > Metazoa > Chordata > Actinopteri > Myctophiformes > Myctophidae > Electrona > Electrona antarctica. Next base: position 13,037,168 of record NC_136793.1, on the reverse strand, counting down.
CTGATGTGATGGGACATGGGGACGTCTAAATCCTAACTGGTGCAGTAATGCATTTGGCTCTGGTTCGATTCAAAGCATAGAGTACCGAAGTGATGGCGTCAGCTCGTTCGTCTCTAGAAGTTTTTCTCTAGAGAATAGCATGGGGTCATCTAAGCATTTTGGTTCAAAAGTAAACAAACTGTCTCAGCGATATTGTCGGGGAGGTGGCTCTGTAAATAGTCAGTCCATATTTCACTAATTAGGCTGCAGTAACGTTAGCAATGTCTCGCCGTCAGTTGATGCTTCATATCCATATTAGTCAAACTACAAGCATTATTTGTTTATTTTTGGAACACAGTTCTTATTTCACGCAATATAAAACAAAGAATATGGGAATTCAGAACGGGGGGAAAAAAATGTGACCCAGGTAGGTTGTGTAAATTACGTCAGACGTCGGTGCTTGGACTACTAGAATGCTCGCCTCGGGCGTACAACTGACGGAACTGCTCAGCCTGCTGTTCCTAAACGTAACCTCAGTAAACTATGCCTAAGCGGTTATACCTAACCTAACCTTATTCCTACCCTTAACCTCAGTAAACTATGCCTAAACAGTTATACCTAACCTTATTCCTACTCTTAACCTGCCTAAACCCCTAATTGCTCCCGAGCAGGTTGGTGCCTCGCATGGTTTCCTCCGGCATCGGTGTGTGAACGTGTGTGGGAATGGGTGAATGTAATGCACAATCTCTGTAAAGCGCCTTGGATAAAGGCGCTATATAAATGCCCCATTTACCATTTTATGCAGAACAACATGGCCTCTATGCAACACGGCTTTCATGGAAATGGGATCACCGGCTCATTAACATGTACACCATTCAGCTGGTGACTATAGATAGTGAGGCCTATAAAGCATATAGTGTCAAATTAAATAAAGAAAAGCCTTTTAAAACCCACCTTAGTGTGTCTTTTTGTCTTCTCCTTCTAGGAAAGCTGTTTGTTGGTGGTTCATAATGAAGTGTGTGGAGTGTGCAGGAGGTGGGAGGAGGTGGCAGGAGAACAGAGGGCTTTGAGGAGACTGTGAGCTTGCAGTGAAGGGTTTCTCCTCAGACAGAAGCTCCTATCGTTGCTCTCCTCCCACGGAGAGATAGAATATCTAGTTCAACCTGCGTGTGGCAGAGAGAGGATGACTGCTCTCTCTCTCTCTCTCTCTCTCTCTCTCTCTCCAACCCGCATCATTTCACTTCACACAGTCAGATTCAGAGAGACTTTCAGACAGACTTTCACTGACACTGAGCACATTGCACGCACACACATACTGTAGTGTACACTACATTAATTTGTGCATATATAGCTCCAGTGGCACTGAAACGCGCACACGTGCGCACACACACACACACACACACACACATTTTAACCATTTATTTGTGTTATGTCCACACAAAGGAGATGCATACAAGGACACAAATAGTAAAGGTGCAGTAGAGTTACACTTACAAAATCATGGCATGTGTTTTCATGTTACAACAGGCATGTCACTCAGTCAGCATATATCTATGGGTATAAGTAGCAGCGTCTCTGCCATTATGTGGCGGCTGCCAATTATAGCAGAGATACTACAATACTTTGCCAGGCTTTTAGCCTCCTTTTTGGGCATCCCAAGTTGTTGGAACCCTCTAATAACCAGTCTGTGGGTATGCCCTAGGCTGCCGAATATAAACACAAATAGTCTGCACATAGCCCAGCTCTGAGATGGTATTTAGAAGTAGTTGGTATTTAACGACCTTGATAATAAAGGCTTCCTCTAGGCTGTGGTTAAATGTGCAGGCCATCTCTAATACGGACACCTCCCTGGACTCTTCATCAACCTCAACAACATCTGGTGTATTAGCTGTCAAATATGTAAATATGTCTGGGTTATCACAGAGTTGAAACATGGATGGAATGACACAGGAATGTTTGTACATTCTCATGTAGTGTACATCGCTTTGTATTCATTACATCCATTCAAGATGTGTGACAAATTTCTGAGGAACCACAGCAATATTGTTGTACTCTTTTGTATCCGTAGGCCTATATGCTATGTAAACGAAAAAGAAGCCTTGAACCTTGAACACGGTAACGCACACACACACAAATGCTCGTGCGTGCATAGAAGCCAAGCCGACTTCATGCCAGTGGGATGAACAGAGATGAGTAGATTCCTTCAAACTAAATAAGAGAAATCCAGCGCAGCGATAGTTTATTGAAACACGGAAGGCAGAAGGTTTATAATCTAATCTCCCCTTCGTTCTCTATCAGTAATTAATTCTGTTCCTTTAAATCAGCTGTCTGTCCATGTCAACTGCCCTCACTCTCATTCGCTGCCAACTCACTCACGCCCACATTCAATCTTTTATTCTTTTTAAGCTGTCACTACCCTGTCTTCAGTCTTCATGCTTGCTGACTGTGTTGTTCAGATGTCCTGTGGCAATTGTTCTGTAATGGGTGATTCTGTGATTATGAACGTGATTTATGGATTGTATTATATGTGGTATCTAGTTATGTTATGGGTATCGACCCAATGGTCCATGGGTCGGCGGTTCGAATCCCGGCTCCTCCTGTCTACATGTCGAAGTGTCCTTGGGCAAGACACTGAACCCCAAATTGCTCCCGATGTGCTGGTTGGTACCTTGCATGGCTTCCGCCGCAACCGGTGTATGAATGTGTGTGTGAATGGGTGAATGTAATGCACAATCTATGTAAAGCGCCTTGGATAAAGGCGCTATATAAATGCACCATTTACCATTTACCATTTATGGATTGTATTATGATCATCTGATATGTATGTTCAGTATCTGTGGTATATGGAATGAATTGAAAGTTATGTTGTTGATGTAATGTCTTTATGTTATGCTCTGCTCTGGTTTTTGTTGTTGATATCAGAGCTGTGTCTCGGTGCACAGATAATCTGAGATATCAAATGTGATATGATATCACATGAGCAGAGCCACACCACCAATACCTTTCCAATAAATGGTTAATGGTCAGTGTTTCAATGAACAAAACAAATACAACAAAAAGCTCACTAAATGCTTCTGTTGTTGTTGCACGCTCAGCACTTCTGATGAACCGCCATGAGTGGCAACCAGCCAGCCAGCCAGCCAGCCAGCCAGCCAGACAGACAGACAGACAGACAGACAGACCGTCCAGTTAACCAGCCAGCCAGCCAGCCAGCCAGCCAGCCAGACAGACAGACAGACAGACAGACAGACAGACAGACAGACAGACCGTCCAGTTAACCAGCCAGCCAGCCAGCCAGCCAGACAGACAGAAGGCCTAGTGTCTTTTATATGTCGCCATCTCCACGGCAGGAGGAATGAGTAAAAGTCTATGCACCAACCAAAAACAAGTCTATAGTGTATTTATGTCAGGAGGAAAAGGGGGGGGGCTCTGCGCGTCTGTCTCTCTCCCTCCAAATGTCGGCACACGTCATATGCTCTTTAGAGCGCGCATGCTTATTTAAGTGAAAGTAGTGTCAACACCATAGAGTGTCAACACTGCCACTACATGCTGCACGGAATTTCCTGCATGGGAAACAAAATGCTCTGGAATACAGCGTTTATTCCATAATTCCAGCCAGTCCCTGCCCTGAAACCATGCACTCACAAATGAGCGTTTTTTGCCACTATAAAGGCTACTTGGGTATTTGTCCCGTTTCACCTGATTTGGTGTGCCAGAACCAAGATCCTCTGGTGGAGAAGCATGCGGTGGTGGTGGAGGTCCGAAAGTTGAGCTGCTGCGAACGGCTGTGGAAGTTGCTGCAGCAGTAGGGGCCTGCTGCCCCGGCTCTGCCTCTGCCTCACTGGAGTAACGCTATCAGACACTCGCGAACCCCCAGTAATGTGATCCGACGCCCGTTGCGCGTTGTGTTCGGTGCTCGAACAACTCCCCGCAATATTAACAACAGGCGACGTGGCGGTGGTTTCAGTACCGTCTTCTTTGTCATCATCAGTCTGCCTTTCTGAAGGTGCTGGTGGGTTAGAGTTTGGTGTTTTGGCTTTGAGCCAGTTCCTTATATCCATGATTCAATTTTACCGGTTTGGGTTTGTTTTGTGACTGAAAACATTTGAATTGATCCGCCCCACACACAGGTAATGACGTAGCGTTTGGTGCGCTGCATCAAAACGAATCCGCCAGTCTACTTTTTATTATTGCATTTATATTACTATGAATTCATTAGAAAATGTATATTTATTATAATAACAAAGAACATGAAAAGAACACATTATATATATTTTAAACCTGTAAAACATTAAAATAATGGTGGGGTAGGGTTCTGGACTGGGGGGGCACCAAGTCTATCTGGGGGGGCATTGCCCCCTAGTGCCCCCCCGTGGCGACGGCGCTGACAGACAGACAGACAGACAGACAGACCGTCCAGTTAACCAACCAGCCAGCCAGCCAGACAGACAGACAGACAGACAGACAGACAGACCGTCTAGTTAACCAGACAGACAGACAGACAGACCGTCTAGTTAACCAGACAGACAGACAGACAGACAGACAGACAGACAGACAGACAGACAGACAGACAGACAGACCGTCCAGTTAACCAGCCAGCCATGCAGGCAGGCATAAAGTTGGTGATGTTACGAGGCATTTTCCCCCTCAGTATGAAGGCTTTGTATGGAACCCACGGGCCACGGCGATGTGGGATTTTTTCTTTTTGTTTCATCCCTCATTTCTTTTATTCACCGTCTAGACATTCTCTCAGCTGTCACATCTGGTCTAATCTGAGTTCCCAGAAGTTTTGTCTGGTCGGGAGGAGGAGTAGGAGGAAACAGAGAGGTGAGAGAGGCTACAGATTTTTAATACTTTTTAGTACCGCTCACCCAAAACAGCAGACGTACAAGCTCACATCACACTCACAGCGCGTCACATTCGCGGCACACTGCATCTGCGCTGTGTAGCCTACATCTGCTGCAAAACGCCGTCTTGCAAAGATGAATTTTGATTTGGTATATTTTTTTACCATAGGCCTATTCATCAGCGCTGGAAGGGGGGTGCGGAGGGTGCGCCAGCACCCCCTGCTGGTGGAGAGGAGAATTGTCTATCAGAGCGTGCAGATTGCACAGTGAGTGAGTTGACAGATAGACACAACAACATAGACTGACACCACGCTAGACAGGAACGCCCAAAAACGTCACATCCGGTTTTAGCCTGGGATAAGAATTTTCTATGGCTGCCAATGCAACTTGGTCCAATCCTTAATCACATACGGACAAACATCTATGCCGATGCTATCTAACTTGCGGAGGTAGCGTGCCTTGTCCACGGGCAACAGATCTTTCAACGAATGGCATTGCAATACGTTTGATAATCGCTACTCTGCTCAATATTGTTTTGAAAATGCCGCAAATTGCATTGCAGTGAACGAGCGAAAATCACAACTTCCCCCAGGGGTGGGCGGAGTCACAGTTTGAGGCGCTGATTACGCGCCGTGGTGTCAGTGTATGACGAGACGCTAAACGTATTGTAGTTTTACTTTCACCTGCACCAAGTGGTTTAAAGAAATCTAACCCAAACAACAACACAATAAGAGTCACATACTGTTATTATGATTAACTCGGTTTACTCGGATGAGGAGGAGGTGGAAATAACAACACAACAACAACTAATAGTAAGTATAACAGGTGTGTGTGTGTTAGAGATGTTTGTCGAGTGTTTCTGTTGGAACGCTCAGTGCGGCCGCACAGTTCATATACAGCTCCTTCCAGAGAGAGATCATATATGGAGAGTGGAGACACTACACTGCTGTGTGCGCGTGTGTATACGAGTCTCTCTCTCTCTCGTGTACATGATGCTGCGGTGCTAGGTCCTAAATAAGTCATTATTAGGCCAATTATACCCGAATAAGACCCGAAATTTCATAATAAATACCTTCCAGCGCCGCTGGGCCTATTTGCAAAGTTTTCTGTGTGTTGCCATGTGCAGAAGAAGTCTGTCATGAACTGCTGGAGCACTAGCCTCGCAGTGGCCAGACGCGAATCTGCCCGTGGTAAAAAATAATTGGGGGGGGGGGGGGTTCCAGACCCACAGGAACGCACCCAGGGTGCCGGCCCGGTTCTGGCGAGTCGCCCCGCATCCGAAACGGTTGAGAAATGACAGAGTTACCGTGTGCCGGTCCCTCTACTGTACCCTCTACTGTACTGTACTGTCACTGTACTGTACTGGCACACCCAAAATCATCATATATACAGTTAATATGTGTGTGTGTGTTAGGTTGCGCACAGGTGGTGAAAAACAACCATGCTGTTTTCGTGCTCATACCCAGCCAGGCAGGCACCCACCCAGCCACCCACCCACACACATAACTCCATAAGGGAGTGGTTGCACCACTCAAAAACAGGTGTTAAAAAATCCACCCTATGTGTGTGGACTGTGGACCCCCATTCCATCTATCTTCTAGACTACACACTACCAGTGGCCTGGGCAGCTCAATGGCTCCCCCAACTGGAGAAAACCGGCAAGCTACATCAAGGGGGTACAAACAAACAACAAACAAACAAAACCAAACAAAACCATTTTTTTATTTGGTTTATTCTTTTAGAATAATACCGCATACGATGATATGAACAAAATGGCTCCGTAGACCAAATCATTATCAAATCGACAACCAAAAATGTATTTCTGGGTATGTAATCACTACCGAATCACATTAGGAGCAGTATAATTCATTAACCTTAATAAAGACACTTACAGTATGATATTGTTATTGACTATTCGACATGTATTATTATTTTGTTCTAAATATGTCTAGTTAAACAAACTTGTTCTGGACACTGTATTTTATATTCTGTAGATGTGCATAGACCTGGAAATACCGCCCTACACGTTTGTATTGCAATATACCTGCAATATACCTATATAACCTGACATGGCTTTATAATATGGCCTAATACAACGTTGTTGTTTTTTGTCATTTGTTAAGCCTACCGTATCTTTTTTGGTAACACAGGCCTACTGTACACATACATACACACACACACGCACGCACGCACACGCACGCACGCACGCACGCACACACACACACACACACAATACGGTGATACGTGGCTTCTGCCAGACAGCGTTATATTATTTCCAAGCAGTTTTGTTACATTTCTAGCAGTGCATTGAGTCATTCCCGCATTGCGGGGTGGAGTTGTGGGTGCCATGTGGTTCAGCGCTCTGAACGGAACGGCACCATTCAACAAAAGACAACTGAACTCCAGCCAAACACAGAATGTGCCTGTTTTCTTCCTCCAAACATCTGTGGCTGCAGAGTGCAAAGAGCCGTCTGGAAGCCAAACAATCCAGTCTGTGTTTTGGGTTTACATCTTTTTGTTTGCCTTGCGTCGGCCCTCTGGTATTATTCCTTTGTTCCCTCTGCAGTCACAGGAAACAATAAATGACCACACATAAATGGTAAATGGTAAATGGTGCATTTATATAGCGCCTTTTATCCAAGGCGCTTTACATAGATTGTGCATTACATTCACCCATTCACACACACATTCATACACCAATTGCAGCGGAAGCCATGCAAGGTACCAACCAGCACATCGGGAGCAATTTGGGGTTCAGTGTCTTGCCCAAGGACACTTCGACATGTAGACAGGAGGAGCCGGGATTCGAACCGCCGACCCATGGATCATTGGACGACCTGCTCTACCTCCTGCACACATGGCGCAGCCATACCAGATCAAACTGGATGGTACTCCACACATGGTGCAGCCATATACCAGATCAAACTGGATGGTACTCCACACATGGTGCAGCCATATACCAGATCAAACTGGATGGTACTCCACACATGGTGCAGCCATACCAGATCAAACTGGATGGTACTCCACACATGGTGCAGCCATACCAGATCAAACTGGATGGTACTCCACACATGGTGCAGCCATACCAGATCAAACTGGATGGTACTCCACATGGTGCAGCCATACCAGATCAAACTGGATGGTACTCCACATGGTGCAGCCATACCAGATCAAACTGGATGGTACTCCACACATGGTGCAGCCATACCAGATCAAACTGGATGGTACTCCACATGGTGCAGCCATACCAGATCAAACTGGATGGTACTCCACATGGTGCAGCCATACCAGATCAAACTGGATGGTACTCCACATGGTGCAGCCATACCAGATCAAACTGGATGGTACTCCACACATGGTGCAGCCATACCAGATCAAACTGGATGGTACTCCACATGGTGCAGCCATACCAGATCAAACTGGATGGTACTCCACACATGGTGCAGCCATACCAGATCAAACTGGATGGTACTCCACACATGGTGCAGCCATACCAGATCAAACTGGATGGTACTCCACACATGGTGCAGCCATACCAGATCAAACTGGATGGTACTCCACACATGGTGCAGCCATATACCAGATCAAACTGGATGGTACTCCACATGGTGCAGCCATACCAGATCAAACTGGATGGTACTCCACATGGTGCACTCATCGTCACTGTCGGGCAGAAATGTTATGTCTCCATATATCCACATATCCGTATATATATATATATATTTAAAGACCAATACTGTATCAAAAGTAATCAACAAATTCAACAAACAATACAAATTGTCAAATAATATAAGAACGATGTAACATTTTTTGAAAATAGCTGACCTACAAGCTTTGTGAGGCGTTGTGAGCTTGTAGATCAGCTAATACGCACACGCACGCACGCACGCACGCATGCACGCACACACACACACACACACACACACACACACACACACACACACACACACACACACACACACACAGGACACAGCAAACTTATATTGCTTGTTTAACACATTCAACAAATGGATTTTAAATCAGTAGTTCATCATGTGACGCGTTGTGAGCTTGTAGATCTGCTATTTTCAAAAGATTTTAATACAAGTTATACATTTGAAAACGTGTGACATGGGACATTCTGCATGATGAGTACTTTACTTTTGGTACTCATTTTTTATACCAATTCTTCTGTACTTATTTTTGTAATTTTTTACAACAATACTGCTGTACTTATTTTTGTAATTTTTTATAACAATACTTCTGTACTTATTTTTGTAATTTTTTTATACCAATACTTCTGTACTTATTTTTGTTTCTAAATTTCAGCGTTGATACTTTTACTTACTAATACTTTTAACAACGGGCACCTAGGCTGTTTATCCAGCCTGGCAGCGTGTCGAGGGTTCGACTCCCGATCCCGACGACCTTTGCTGTGTGTCACTCCTCATCTCTCTCTCCCCCCCATTTCCTGTCAGCTTACGTTGTCACTATCAAATAAAGCAGAAAATCACAAAAAATATCTTACAAAAAAACGATGGTAGCCTACTGCTTTTACCTTCCGGATGCATCTCTCACCCACATCCCGCTGATGTCTCTCTTTTGACATCACTTGCCAGAGGCGTATCTACAATAAGGCGAGGGCAGGCGTCTGCCTGTCCAAATCCATTACTGGCCTGGCCAAAATCCATACAATGAGAAAGAAGAGGACAAAAACAAGACCTGAGAACTATTAAAATGGACAGCTGATTGGCCGTTGCGGTAGAGCACGACCCTCAATCGCCCATTAGAATGTAAATGCATGCCTTTCAGGCTAGTTTCAGCCTTTGTATCCCACTCGTCTGGCAGGTATATCTCTTTAAAACCTTTAGTGCTACGATTGTGCGTGGGGAGACGACAATTAACATATCTTGCCTGGCCAAAACATAATTCCTGGATACGCCACTGACTCATGCTTTGGTTCAGGAAGTGAGGCCATTCTAGGCAGAATTATTTTCAAAATGTGAACAGAACCATCGCCCTTCAGCATGTCAAGGCCTCACATACTCACAAACTCTCAGGAGTCTGACATTTCACGAAAGAAACTAGTACAAAAAAAGGTTACACGCCGTTTAAAAAAAACAGTTCAAACGCCCCACGGATATTACAAAAAAGCGAAAAACTAAAAGAGAATTTGCCTGTTTTGAATAAAATAAAAAAAACACTGTCTATAAACGTTGTCACATGGATTTCACTCCCATTGCATAATTTCCCGTCAGAAAACCTCGCCCATCTGTTCCATTAAAGGGAGCCTTTTTCATCACTATCATAATCATCTTGGTGTATAATGTCATCAGATCACAGTCGTGCCCTGATTCTGAAGAAAAATGTTTTCATCTCACCATGAAAAGCTTCTCCCCATGGCGGTCTCCTAACGTTTTGATTACTCGGGCATAATTTCCGACTGGAAATAAATTGAATAAAAAAAAAAAGTATAGCCTCGGTTTGACGCGGCCACGCTCTTTTAGACTTTGCGGTGGAATTTCAATTACCTTCAAAGTCTAATGATTTTCATACACAATACAGCCCGGTGGAACGTTTAACTTTTTTTTCTTCTTCTTTATTTTTATGCGATTCGAGTGCGAGTGCCTTTGTTCAAAAGTGAATGTCTACGCTTTAGAGGTTAATTGCTTTTTTTCAGAGTGTGCCGACGCGGCAATAAGAAACGGACATTAGCAATACCTCATCTAATATCTCCTGTGTTGTCACATGTCGTCACGGGAGAAACCTCGTAACTTCACGTTTTCGACTTTTAACCCTTAGAAGAGCAAAGACGCCAATTGGCGTCTTCATCAGAATTCCGTAAATGAGCAATGACGCCAATTGGCGTCTTTCTCTTTTTTGATGAATCTAAACATATTAATATGCTCCGAAGCGCTGTTTAAATTCCTGAGCTTATATTCCAACTACATTACCCAGAAAACCCGTGTCACGTGACACACGTGTACGTGTTGCCATTGGAAGCTGGTCCCACCCCCTGTAAACAGTGGGGGCAGAGGGAGTCTTCATAGTTTTCATTGTTTTGCCTGTTTTGCCGTCTCGCCCGAGCGATTTTCTAGCAGAAAAAGTTGAAAGCAGTACTATTTATTTTGTGGTAGTAGTATTGATCCATACGCGTCCCAGTCGCCTTCTCCAGGCGGAGTAGCCCTGGTCCAGTGCTTACAGCGAGACTCGCTGCTCCCTCCCTCCTTTTTTCATTGTCTCCCCATCGTCGTCCGATGAGCTATACCGGGAAACCATTGAAGAAGACGATCAACCCGGAATGTTTTGAGGTAATCTTATTGTAGAAAATGCCCTTCTATAGTGATCAGAAATCATAAGATGATCGCTACAAATAGATGCTTGGATAATTACTACTACTAGTCAGATCATGACGCCAGAATGACTCACCACGATGGCCCCCAGCCATTAGCCAGCACCAAAGGTGCTGGCTAATGGTGTTGGTCGGTGCATTGGTGCTGGATAATGGCTGGAGGGGGGGTTGGTGTCGATCGGTTGGTTGGTGCAGTACAAATGTATCGTAGCAGGCATGCACGCATGGCAGTACAAGTATTTTCTATTGTAGCGTGCCTTATAGGCGATCTGATCTTTAGAGTAATGTTCGCTCCTTTTATTTACTGTCTACAAAGACGGAGAACAAACATGCATCGTTTACTGAAGCAACGCGTGGTTGCTTCGATCCTAGCCCCATATGTGCCCTCTCCCTACGCTCATTCTGTAGCTCATCTCGGAGCTACAGAATGAGCGTAGGGAGAGGGCACATATGGGGCTACTTCGATCCTTGCTACAAGGATCGGAGGGGGGACGGGGAGTGAAGCTAACAGTAGCGTATTATATAAGATCTGTATGACGTTTCATTGACGTCTGAGCTTGCATGATAATTGCATTCATTGTATATTGTATACAGTCATGACTGTACATTGTTTAGTGTGTCTCCGTGTGATGATGATGATGACGATGATGTCAGATAGCCTACGTCCCCCCCCCCCAACTGGCTATTGGCCGGGCTGACTACAGCTAAATGTTTATTTTTATATATTTAGAACTGGCATCAGATGAGGAGGAGGAGGAGGAGGATGATGAAGACGAAGAGTCAAGACTGCGATGGAGTTCTCCGACACTGAACCGGATGCATTCATTCATTTCAGTTGTTGTTTTTTTTAAATTTAGCCTACACACACACACACACCGTCAAGAACAACTGGAATGCAGTGGTTTGGGGACACTGGGGAGTTTGGGGACAACTGTTTTGTATGTAGGCCTATTTATTTTCTGTATTATTTATTATAATTGTATTATGTTAGTAGTCATAAAAAATAAAAGACAAGCTTTTACAATGAGTTAGACCTGTCATGGCTATTTTGTTCACTATTCTGAGGTTTATGGTTTGACTAAGCGAGTTTCAACTGTGATTTACTCTGTAACGGTAGATGGTAAGAACCCAATTTTTTTGTTATAATACAGTATACATTCAAGTCTATATTTTGATACATATCATGGGCACAAAGTCATATCAAAACAATGTCCTTGGATGTGTTTTTTATCCAAACTGTTTTTTCACAACAGGTTTTTGAGATACATGCATGAATAGACACGGTACTGGTAAGACTATGTAAACATGGTATATATCAAAATGTGCGTTAGAATGTCTAATTTTACCCCAAAAAAGAATTGAGTTTATATGATGTTCCATTTCAGAGCTAGGGGGACTTTTAGCTGGATAGGTCAGATTGATCATGACTGACCATGCTATTTATAGATGGCAAAATATCTACAGTGGTACATGTGAGAAACTTTTTATTTTATTTTAATTGAACTAGACAACTCACCCTTTAAAATGAGATATTGCATGGCTATGTACGCCCAGCAGAAAAAAAGTTATTTAGAAAATAAAACTTCAACCGGGCATAACTTTTTTTGTTGTCCTAGAAACACTACCCAGTGTAAATGCAGGCTCTTTTAAATGGCTTCCAACACAAAAACTAAACATCTTATCAACTCAGTTCATTTTTTTCCTGGAAGCAGACAAGCCAAGCTTTCTCTGAAGGTCTTTCGTTGTCACACATTCACAACAGAGAATTTTCAATAAATCATTCAAAAACGCCATTCTGCCATAGAGAAGTCTAAAAACTATATAGAAATCCTTGAAACTCTCAAAGAGTTAAAATGTTTTTTGCTTCATAAACGTTGTCTGCACGAAAGTAGCGAGAACAGCCGATCTGCAAGCTCTGCAACGCGTCACATTGCGATGAGTTACTATTTTTGCTTTTTTTGTTTAGGTTTTTTTAAGATGAAGTTCCGTGATTTCTAAAACATGATCATCAGGTATTATTATTATAAGGAGGAAGATTTTTTTTCAAAAAAAGTGTACAGTATTACACTTTTAAAATGACGTTTTTATGTGGACACGACCACCACACTCATTAAGTATGCCTGGTTTGCCTGGTAGTGGCCACCTGAACTGAAGCCGCACCCACAGCTGTTGTTGTATGATATAGGGGTTAGGGGAGAGGATGATATTGTGATGTCACTATTTCACTGAATACAAGGGGAAGACATCATTGCACATAACAACCACATCAAGGGGTCTAATGAATTACTGTCACCTCATGAACACGTGAAAAACTGGAAACAATACAAAAAAATCATCTTTAAGTGAAAGTGGTTAAGTCTGCATGCCTGTGTGTTTTATAAATAGGGAACCAATGTAGTATTAACAAGAGCTTGTGACTATACTACACTGGATCCATTAGAAACGCATGTTCTTTTTACTACATTCCTGAAAAGTTATGGATTTGGACATACAATGTTTTCACACGGCAGTGACGATATCACGCCATTAACATCTTCAATGTAGATCAAATGAAAACCTTCTGTATTGTCACATAGATATCAAACCATTTAACAGCTCCACTGTGGGTGACAAATGAAAATCCTCTGTATTGTCACATACTGTAGATATCAAACCATTAAACAGCTTCACTGGGGTAAAAGCCTCCTGTAGAGTCCTGTATTGTCAGCTAATAGACTCTGAGGTCTGTGTAGTGACCACTGACCACTGACTGGCAGTGGTGGAAAGTAACTAAGTACATTTACTTAAGTACTGTACTTAAGTACAATTTTGAGGTGTTTGCACTTTACTTGAGTAATTCCAATTTCCAATGCTTTTACGCCACTACATTTCAGATCTAAATATTGTACTTTTACTCCACTGCATGTATTTGAACACCTGAGTTACTAGTTACTTTGTAGATTTGTATTATTATTACAAAACATACAATTACCACTTCAACCTATATACATTTTTACCATCGCGACGCATTGTGAGCTTGTAGATCGGCTATTTTCTAATGAGTTTTATTTTTTATACATTTGAAAACTGATAAAAAGTGTGAATGGAGTTTCTAGGTGAAAGTGCTTTTTTGACGTGCCAATATCTGCCATTGAGCCCCATTGTAAATGTCTCAAATTTGAAAGCACTATATTTCTAAAACTATGAAACATTTCAAAGATTCCTTTTCAGGCAAACATGTCCACCGTAAGATGAACCTAAATAGGTTTGAATGGGGTTTCTAGGTGTAAGTATGTAGGACTAGTAGCATGCCAAAGTTTGTGCTATTGCCATTGAGAATGCATTGGGGCGTTCCCAGTGCCCTCCCCCCCAATGCCCCCCCAGCAAAAACTACATGCTATAGTTCATGCTTTCGGAAGACAGACTATAGTCTGTCGTTTTTCATGATTTTGGAGGATTTAAAAAAAAAAAAAAAATTATGAAAAAACTACATGCTATAGTTCATGGTTTCAGAAGACATACTATAGTCTGTCGTTTTTCATGATTTTGGAGGATTTAAAAAAAAATTAAATCATGAAAAAACGACATGCTATAGTTCATGGTTTCGGAAGACATACTAGCTAGGCCTATAGTCGTGATTTTGGAGGATTTTGGAGGAACTACTATAGTTCATTGTTCCAGACAGCATACTATAGTATGCCATTTTTTCATGATTTTGGGGCACTATGTCAGAGCGAGGACTTGAACCTGTGGCCTCCTGATTCCCAGGCAGGCTCTGTACCCAGTGAGCCACTGTGCTTGCTCTGTACAATAAGCAAAAAAGATAATGATAGAAGAGCCAGTGTGACGGAAAAGCGTGACGAAAAATCGTCTCTGTCTGTCTGTCTGTCTGTCTGTCTGTCTGTCTGTCTGTCTGTCTGTCTGTCTGTCTGTCTGTCAAACAGAATTATACTAAGGCACCACCATGTTTGTGATTTTTCGGTTACGTTTTCCCATTTTTCAATTCTGAACAAAAAAAGGAAAAAATAGCAAATTGTTTGCTGGAATCAAATTAAACAAACAAAAATCACAAATGTGTTTTTTATATGTTGGATTCAGATTCAAATAAGGCAATTATACTAAGGTCCCCTGACCCATGGTTTCGGAAGACTGTAGTCTGATTGTTCCAGACCATAGTGAATGACTCCTAGCTTGCATAAGGTCTTCAGACTTGGACTTAAGTCTATGATGTACAGGTCAGACACCTCATCATCCTCATCAGAATCTTCAGCATCTGCCGGAGCCGACGTGTATCTGTATCCTCCAAAGAAGATGATACGATCTCCCACCATGCCACAGCACATCCTAGACATCCTCAGACTCGGGACTTCACCCTTCGGCTCGAGCTTCTTCCACGCAAACGTCTCTGTATTGAATTTCCACAGATCATTGAAGGTCCTGTCCAGAAGACAGTTGTGGCCACCAAATATGTATAGCTCTCCATTGTAGGCAAAGGCAGAATGACACGCGCGCCTTTCTGGCATAGGGTAGATGGTGGTGTCTGGCTGCGGACACAGCCAACGGTTCGTCTCTGTGTCAAACATATTTATGTCATTGTTGTAGTCCAACTGTTCTCCCCCCGTTTCAGCCCCTCTGCCCCCAAACACAAACACCATCGACTTGATGATGGTGGCGGAGTGACATAACAAAGCGTGTGCTGGAATGCCTCTGGTTTCGATAAAAGACCAGACCATTCTGGTGGTGTCCAGCATGTGGATGTCATTAGTGTATTTAGAGTTATAGGTGAATCCTCCAAAAATATACATGGCCTTCCCCAGGACGCAGGCCGCGTGGCCCTGCCTCGCCCCCGGGACAATCCCAGAGGTCGTGGGCTGGAACCATCGGTGGGTGTCGACATCGAATGCGTAGAGTGCGTTGTCCTCCCGTGTGTAAGTGTAACCGCCCCAGATGTAGATGATGTCGTCTATCAGCACGGCTGTGTGGCACGATCGCTTGGATGGAGCAGTCGCCACTGGGGGCAGCTTTACCCAGCACAACGACACTGTGTTGAAGACATGCACGTCGATGATCTCCATGTCGTGCCCTACAAATGAGTACACCTTGTGGGCCACTGCCACCGCAGCATAACGCGTTCTCTTCGGTCCTCCCTTCAGGTGCAATATGCATCGCAACATCTCGCAGCAGGGCTACCACAGCAAGTGTGACAGAGTTCTGTCACACGCATCCTCACTTATATTGGTTACGTGGGCACAAATGGTATGCAAAGCTTGGCCAATCGGCAAAGCTGGCGGGTTGTGTTAGCCAATCGGAGAAGTTGGTTGGTGGTATGTAAATAGCTTTGTGGTGAAGGATGGGAGGTTCGACAGACAGACAGACAGACAGACAGACAGACAGACAGACAGACAGACAGACAGACAGACAGACAGACAGACAGACAGACAGACAGACGTCATACAAAACATATCTATTTGAGGGGTGCCAGCCTTTCCTATGCACAGCTGTGTGTGTGTGTGTGTGTGTGTGTGTGTGAGTGAGTGAGTGAGTGAGTGAGTGAGTGAGTGAGTGAGTGAGTGAGTGAGTGAGAGAAAAACTTGAAATGGGAAATTGTGCACAATGAGTACTTTCTACTTTTGGTACTTTAAGTACATTTTGATGCCAGTACTTTTGTTCTTTTACTCAAGTACATTTTGAATTCCGGACTTTTACTTGTAATGGAGTAGTTCTACATTGCAGTATTGATACTTTTACTTAAGTAAAATAATGTAGTACTTTTTCCACCACTGCCAACCGGGGGAGGGGTGCCGGAACGCCAACTTTTGATCCTCCGTCAAGGAATTTATTTTGTGGTCACACACACATACCGAGCACCGCTTTCTACAGTCACAGGTGCCGTGCCTTCAGTTCAAAGAATTCTATTTCCTCCTGGCACAAGAAATAGTCAAGTTAAAGTCGGGCTGGGTAAAATAAATATCCTGATAAGTAAGATGTAGTTTAACCTCGGGAGAAGAGGTCATCGTGCAAGACCCGTCCGTGTCTGTGGCAAATCATTAATAATAATAATCATAATAAAATAATATATCGTCGCTATCGGGCAGAAACCTCTTATCTCCATATTCTAACTTTTAGGTTTTTTGTAAATAAATGCCCTACTTTGTCATACCGTATACAGCATATACAGTGTCACACAAAAGTGTGACAGGTATACAGTATAATCAATGTGCTAATACGTTTCATTGTTTGAAATGCATTTTCTTAAATGAATAGATCCAGATCTTGATTCTGATGACCATGCCTGTGGACCACTTGTTGAGGCTAATTATTCAGAAAACCCCAGACCACAGAAAATCTACTGAATGTTCAAAGTTCAGGTTTTTGGGCAATTGAGGTCAGAAAAGAAAGAAAAAAAGAATACAAATAAAAAATAAAATATGTCACCAGACCTTTAAGCGTGTAGATCTGCTATTTTTGAATTTCAATACTGAAAATAAAAGTTCCGTATGAGGTTTCCATCCGACAGAGATGATATGACGTTTGTATCTTTTTCATCTAATGTGCGATGAAAGCACTGACTCCACTGCTAAGACCCAATTATTGAAATCGCAAACACTGAACATGACTTGGACCATGCT
The DNA here is from genome assembly GCF_951216825.1 of Electrona antarctica. NCBI lineage: Eukaryota > Metazoa > Chordata > Actinopteri > Myctophiformes > Myctophidae > Electrona > Electrona antarctica. Next base: position 13,019,403 of record NC_136793.1, on the reverse strand, counting down.
ATGCTGCGTTAATGCCTGTATACTGGCTGTATGCATGTGTAGTGATGCACAGGAGCTGGGATTGAACCCCAGTCTTTCACTGAGCCCGATTTGCAGGGCTGTTGTGGGCCGGGTCTTGGTTGGGGGGCTACATGTACACATGCATAATGCAACATGGTCCAAGTCTATTCACTGTATACTGGCTATATGCATCAATGCAACATGGTTGAAGTCTAACACTGTATACTGGCTATATGCATCAATGCAACATGGCTGAAGTCTAACACTGTATACTGGCTATATGCATCAATGCAACATGGTTGAAGTCTAACACTGTATACTGGCTATATGCATCAATGCAACATGGCTGAAGTCTAACACTGTATACTGGCTATATGCATCAATGCAACATGGTTGAAGTCTAACACTGTATACTGGCTATATGCATCAATGCAACATGGCTGAAGTCTAACACTGTATACTGGCTATATGCATCAATGCAACATGGTTGAAGTCTAACACTGTATACTGGCTATATGCATCAATGTAACATGGTTGAAGTCTAACACTGTATACTGGCTATATGCATCAATGCATCATGGTTGAAGTCTAACACTGTATACTGGCTATATGCATCAATGCAACATGGTTGAAACTTGAAGTCTAACACATACTGGCAGTATACATGAATGCATTAATGCAGCATGGTCCAAATCTATTCACTGTATACTCGCTTTGTGATATTTATCTATCGATCTATCTATCTATCTATCTACTGTATCTATCTATCTATCTATCTATCTATCTATCTATCTATCTATCTATCTATGTGATATTTTTCAAATACAGTTCTTATATGAGGCTAAAATTCCCCTATGGGGATTACAATGCAAATAAAAAGTGCATGAACCAGTGGACTTAAGTTCTCCACACACCGGGCACGAATTCAGATTTTTAAGCGGCGTTTCTCCATCGGTTTTCCGAAAAACGCGGCCGGTGTGCAACCACCTTTAGCGTCCTCTACCGATATTGACGTCAGACTTCGGTGCTCTATAGTATATGGCACATTAGTTGTCTACTATAGTGCTACGTCTAATGTATTGTGGTAATATTATTCACCACTCATGTCTGTGGGGAAACAAACTGAAGTGTGATGGATATGTTGATCGCCAGGTGGCCATGGCGGTGACCTCTTCTCTGCAGCTATACCCACAGAGCCGCCGTGTTCTATTATATTCCATTTATCACATGCGTAAATGTCAAAAAGATACGTTTTCACGGCAAGTCTGACAAAGATCGCTGAGCCGTGACCAGAGTGTTGCATTATAATAACCAGAGGGAGAATACAGACATACCAGCAGTGGTGAAAATGGACCTGTGTGGGTCTGTAACTCCGAATGTAGGCCTAGTGGCCTACAACTGGACGCAAATGAACACATAGTGATTTTACAGAGTAGATAGGGGTCCCAGCTAGAGCGTTTCAATTTGATCCAGGTCAGGACAACATAAAAGTGGAAAATACAACTCACACAAACCTAACAAACAACTAAAACTAATGGCAAAGTGTCGACCTCCCCTAATGGCAGCATACACCCTCACTGAGATCAGCTGCATGGTTCCCCTAAATGCTTTGCAGACTCCACCCTTCAATTTCTAATCAACCAACCACAGTATAATAGCAATCCACCCAAGATGTTCCCCGTGTTCTAATCAATCAGCTAACAGGTTTAGCAGGCACCTCCTCAATCAGCTCGTCAGGCACCAGTCACCCTGCTACACAGCTAGGCTTCAGCAAGCCGCTCCCCAAGAGACAGAAGTGGCAACAGAGAGTCTCAGAGTCTGTGGGGTTTTGTAAATATCCACGGTGCGGCTGAAGGCAGCCAAGCGGTCAGTGTGCGAACAAACACAGCCCTCCTCCTCCCCGGGGTCTCGTCTCTGCAGCCCATCTGTGAGTGCTGCAAAAGAAAAGGAGGAAGCAACAGGGAGCGCGGCACGTTGTGTCCCATGGAGACGCTGAATCAAATCTGACCCACCACCTGCACGTGAGGGGAGACGAAACGCATTGGAAAGAAAAATGGCAAAAGGACAGAGAATGTGGCTGAAGGGGGGAAATGAAAGTGGCAGGGGAATCAAAGTATATAGGAGCCGAAACCATAAAGGAGAGTGCACTGCTTGTGCAGATAAAGCGGGAGTGGGTGAAAGGAAAATGAGGCACATTGGAGACCTGCCTGAATGCTATTGAATGTTGGCTGCTTTTCTCCGCCTCGGGAACAGCAAGAAAAGGTCACTAAAAAGTCAATGAAAGTGTGTATTTTTTTCTTTTGTTTTATGAGGTGGTGTTCATCTTCAGAATTATAATCCAACTTGCCGACAAAAAAAATCCTTATTTGTCTTTGATGCTGCCCATGTGTCTTGTGGTAAGAGTTCCATAAGTTCAATGACTGCAGTGGTTCTCAAACATTCTTTGGGGGTATTTGTGCACAAGAGCTACATGGCAGGCCCCCTTCAAAGCTTCCCTAACTCACCAAGTTTGGCATCGAAGACTCGGAAGACCCTCCCCCCATTCCACTAATTTTGTTTTATTCGTTTACAATTTACAATTTTGGCATTTAGAAGACGCTCTAGTATAGTCTAGGTCTAGGATCATATAAACCAAGAACCTATCATCAGTCTAACAGTAGCATATATAAAAAATAATAATAATCGGTACATTGAAACCATACACACACTATAGACAAATCCACAGAGGGGTGCCCTGGGCGCAGCTGAGGTGTACCATTAAGCGCAGATTGACACATCAGTATTGATTGCCTACACCTGACCTACGGGGGCAGCGCTCCATGGATTCGTCTATCTGACTGAGGAGTTGGAATTGTGTAAGCGAGGGTCAGTACGAGTCATTTAATCTGTGAGCAGACTGCTTTGTCACCAGAGGGAGTGATGGAGAGGGTCTGGTGGTGACCTTTTAAGATGATAAGTTACAGTACATCATAATCCACAGAGGAGGAGGCTGGCCTGCTGGTCACAATCACTATCATAACCAAACAATCGGCACCCGTTCTAAAGATGAATCATGTCTACACGCCTGAGCACTCCTGTGCAGTACTACTATCCTTGGGCGTTCTTGCTTTTATGTGTCAACCCATTAAGACCTGAGGCATCTATTATACATTTGAAAACATGTGCCCAAGCGCACGCACAGGAACACAAGGCACCAGCTACTACGTCACTGACACGCTGCAACACGCTGCAACACACACTGCAACAACACACTAACACGTCACACACTTACCCTCCGCGTCGTTGGTTCCCTATCTCCTCATGTCGCGCCGCACGGCCACACTCGACACCAGCCGCGTAAAAATTGTCATCGCACTGCCACTAAAGCCGGCTCCCGTCCACACTCGCAAACAATATCAATATCAATAATAAACACAAACACGCCACAAGCACCGACACCCCCGCCTAATTTGTTGCCACGTCTATGAAAACAAGCACAGAAAAAATGCCATTCAACACGCTACTTACACACACTACCACTCGCTTACAATACGCGGACCTGGCAACACTACATTCCCTCTCCCATTGGCTCACAGCCCACCACGTGACCCACACAGGGAGGGAGACGATTGCGTGATGCTTCTATGTACAGGATTCTATAGGTCACCACTTTTGGTGTGACACACACACGGCTTCTGTTTACTAGAAGAAGAAGAACTACACAGCGCACACTCTCATTCTAACTTGGACACTTACCATAATGCTAACACGACCGCGTCGACACCTGGCGTGGTACAAGCGGGACAAACCCAGGCGCATATATGGATACCAACAACAACACTACACGCACACGCGCGCGCTGCAACAACAAACAGCTACGTACAGTGTGTGTGTGCGTGCGTGCGTGCGTGCGCGGGGGGGGGGAATTTGGATCGCCTCGCGATGCCGCGACAATGGCACTACACTACACAGGGCTCGCCAGTGCCACTACGTACTCGCATTTGCGACTTACAATATCACCGCGACTTGAAATGCCCTTGAACAAGGCATCAACCACTACGATGAAATGTGTTCTATGAGCAGGGCCTGGCTGGAAACAAGTTCTTGAGCTTAGCCCAGATACCCTGGGTAAATATAGATTTCATTTCATTTCATTTCATTTCCGTGCGCATTGTAACATTCACTTTGTAGCACCGCTGCGACTACACAATCCAAACTACTTTAGAGCTACACGTTGCGCCGTTTACATCCACAACAATGTGTCACTCTCTCGGTTCTGCACCGCTGCTGGAGAAGTATAGCACTGTCGAAGGCAGCGCAACTACTCCCCCCCCCCCCCCCCACACACACACACACACACACACACCCCAGAGAGGGAGGAGAGAGAAGAGAGCGAGAGAGAGACAGAGCACACACGTCTTCACGTAGGAACACAGAGACAAAGACAGCGCTTTCCAGTCCTTACCTTTTCTCTCACATTGTTTTCTTAGCTTTGTGACTGACCAATGAGAAGCAGATTGTATTGTCTGCAAAGCAACTATGTGTCTGTCACAAATAAAAGTTCTGTCCTGCAAGCCCATGTCATGTCAACACAGACAAGGCAGCTGTGCGCGCGGTGACTCCTGCAAATTACACTGACCCAATATTATTTTGTACAACCTAGCAAAGCATAACATATGATGGAGAATAGGCTGGTCTCTCTTTTTACAAGACATACGCCATTGCATACAGGTTCTCAACCTTTTTAATTTCAAGGACCCCCATAACTCTGACAGTAAAACCAAATGGACCCATAAGAGTCCCATTTGATTCCATTTGTACAGTATCAGAGTTAAAAGTTATAAAACAGTCCATTTGGTTCCATTTGTACACTCTCACAGTTACACACCTGTAGGGTCCACTTGGATCCATTTGTACACTCTCAGAGTTACAGACCTATAATGGGTCCATTTGGAACCCCCTCAAGGAACCATGAGGGTCCCTGGATCACACCTTTGAGAGCCACTGCTTTCAAAAAATACATAACTAATATAGAGCATATTTGATCAATTTAATGTTAGGCTACAGATTATTTTGACATCTGAATTTAACAGAACCGCCCACGCACGACACATGCACATGCACGACGTGCACGCGCATGTCCACATCCACATGCACGCGCGCATGTGTCCTCTTTTTGCTCATTCAGAATATGGTATGCCTACACACTTAACATAATGCAAACACGCAAATTGCGCAAACGACTGCATCGACACCTGGCGTGGAACAAACGGGACCAACCGAGGCGCATATATGGATAACAACAACAACACTACACGCGCGCGCGCGCACGCGCTGCAACACAAAACAGCTGCATAAAACGCGTGTCACTGTGCACTTCTGTATCTGTGGACTTCTGTATCGCAACGCGGGGCTACGCAACTCTGGGATGAGCGGGCCGAAGGCCCGCGAAATTCTAGTATTCTACAAAAGGCCTTCTAAATGAGCACTTCTCAAAGGTTTTCGTGCCCAGGACCCCCAAATAAAAATGACATACGTATTTGGCCGCGGAGCCCCCCCATCTGAAAATGTTTTGTGCCAGGGACCCCCAGAAGAAAGAAAAATGATTCAGAAATGTTCAAACACTTTCAAGATTCATTTTTAATTAATCTTTTTCAAAAATAGCAGATGTACATTGTATATCTGCTATTTTTTTGTGTGATAAGGAGGGACATGATCAGAAATGACTACAAAAAAGAGAGGCGTAGGTTGAGATGGTTTGGACATGTGCAGAGGAGGGATGAGGGGTTGGGAGAAGGATGCTGAAGATGTATGCCATGCAGAGAAGAGGAGAAGAGGAAGGCCAACGAGGAGGTTTATGGATGAGGTGACAGAAGACATGCAGGAGTCACAGAGGAAGACGCAGAAAATAGAATTAAGCAGATGGAGACAGATGATCTGCTGTGACGACCCATCCATCCATCCATATTCAACCGCTTATCCGGAATCGTGTCACGGGGGCAACAGTTTCAGCAGAGAGCTCCAGACTTCCCTTTCCTGGACAACATTAGCTACTTCCTCCTGGGGAATTCCAAGGCGTTCCCACGCCAGTGTGGAGATGTAAATCCCCCATCTGGTCCTCAATCTGCCAGGGGTCTCCTCCCAGTGGGACGTGCCCACCGGATCTCCCTATAGGGCAGTGGTTCCTAAACTTTCAAGGATCCCCAAAATGACACAAATTACCCCGCGGACCTCCATTTGAAGAGATATGCCAGAGACCCCATGTGAGAGAAGATTTGTACGGCTCTATCGTGATTCTCAACCCGTTTAATTTCAAACACCCCCCAGTTTGACATACATATTGGTCTACAGACCCCCGTTTAATGGCATTTCTATCTCTGGGACCCCCATTTTAAATAGTAAAATCTATGTTAATTTAACTCTGAGACTCCATTTGGTTCCAAACTATCATTTAGCTGGGGGAACCCCCTGGAACTCTCTCAAGGACCCCTGGGGGGTGGCCCAGACCCCACAGCCCTAGGGAGACACTCGCGAGGCATCCATGCTAGATGGCCTAACCACCTAGCGTGGACAGAAGAAGACTTATATTAAAGTAGTAGTATAAATTATAATGTACCTTCCACCATTGCTGGAGTGCCGGTGCTTCCTGTCAGAGCGGTGTGCAGGGCGTCCTGATCGACACTGTTCTGGGCTTTAACTACTACCTCACGCCCTGAGCAATTATGGACCCCCAGTTCAGCACCGCACTTCGCCTCTCAAAGACACACAGGGCTGTTACTGCTGCTGCGGTACATGTATTGCAGGGAACAGTGCCATTTCCGCTAGTGAATTATTCATCTCTTGCATTACTGGGGGAATGATTTAGGTTCTTATATGTGTAGTAAAAATCACTTTCACCTGTGGTAGGCTTCTTCTTTTTTCAAACAGCCAACCCTGCCACGTGTGTGATTTTAAGTGGGGCTATTTGTCATACTGTTGGGACCGCATTGAGGCGAGGGAGGCAGTGCACACCAAATACAGTATTTCAACACATAATCATGCAGCAATTCTCACCCAACCACAGGTATGACGATGATATGGTGGCTGTTTATCGCCCACTCACACAGGATAGCTTTTATTTTGTGAGGATTTCCCCCCCACATTCTTTATTTCATTCTCCTCTCTAGACCCTCCAGAAAAATGTGATTATGCGATTGCAGAGTTTCCCACACAATCAGCCAAATGGTGCAGGGGTCAATTTAAAAAAGGGCGCATAATTAATCGCACATTTCCGCATAAACGTCCCGCGTATTTTGCAACTATTCGCATATTTCACCACATAAAATCACATATAAGCCTGCATATTTCGTAACTTTTCACATGTTTTGCAACTTTCCACATATTTTGCAACCCTGTAAAACCCTGTATATTTCATCGCAAAATCAAGGATTTTAGCCTCCATATTCAAGGATTTTTGCTCACGTTTTTCTGGAGTTCTTTTTTTTTACATAAATTAACGACCCTACTTGATCATACTACAGCGTCACACAAAAGCATCAAGAGTAGCAGATACACAAGCTCGAAACATGGCGCGAAGCAACATATTTTGAGCTTGTAGATCTGCATGAGTTCTACTGGATATCTTCTCCACTAGTCTGCACAAACATTTTCAACCCAATCTCACCCAAACACGGTGAAATAACACAAATGGGCAATTCCGCAAATCCGTACATACACTAAGAAAACCGTAAAATCTGCACATATTATTAGACTGAAATCATCTCTATTGACTGAAATCAGTACATATTACACTGCAATCCTCCCTATTGATTGTGACAGAGGGGCGCCGTCTCAAGCAAACTTGAGCAACGACCGAGCGAGCCAAAGAGAGCGAGTTGCTGTGGCGAATGTTGCAAAGATCCATTGAGCCGACTCAGCCCCATCCGAGTTGCAACCCGACAAGCACAGAATCCTAAATAATGTTGTGGGGAGCGCCCAAACTGAGATAATGGGGTCAAAACAGTAGCAGTTATGGAATCGTGCATTTCCTGTGAGTGTGTTGGTCGGACACGTGACATCACGTGACATCATCAGGGATGGAGCATGTGACATCACGTGACATCATCAGGGATGGAGATCCCTAATCAATATTAAGCCCATATATGGAGATCCCTGATGTCATCAATATTGCCCAGCAACTCTACATCTGACCTCAGACCTCAAACTTCAAACCCCTGACCTGTTCTGACATTCCATATGTTGATCCTTCTCCATCCATCCTTCCTCTTCAACCTTTCTTTTTTTAATGTCACAATCCCTTTAACACTAGCGCGTCGGAGCGGTCAGGCTGACCGATTTTGAAATTTTGAAGTGGATTTTCTTTGCCCATGAAGTCCTGAGAAAGTTCCCCTTGCATGACTTTTTCTAAATGTTCGATTCAAACCATCTCTGTTTTTTTTTTCATCTGAAACGTTTTGGAAATATGATTTTAGACATAATTCTACTAAAATGTCTGCTCTTTTGCGGTCCGTGGGACCGCTCTTAGAGCCCTCACCCTTTCTCCCCCACAAGCCGTGCTGTTCACACCTTCCTCCCGGCTGGAGACGGGCATTGTTCAAGCTAATGTGTCATTTGCATTCCAACCTACATGTGGAAGTCCACATGTAGGCAAACTTACATAATTATGTTGGAATAATAAAGTTTATAGCATTGTGACTATGTCGCGCATATTCATTTCATATGTCAGCGCATCAAAAATATTTTTACTTTATTTTTCGGAGGGCACGCTAAACGAACAGTGTAAAAATGACATGAATCAATGACATGAATCATTCCAACGCGATAGACCTCCTTCCCTATAATGTATCCCCTCTATATAAAAATGACAATATATAACGCTAATGTCGTATTTATTTTATTGTCTCAATACAAAGATGGACAGTGTAATTGCTGCGCAAGGGTAATTAATTATAGTGACATGTGAGCGCTATATTGAATATATAGCGCTCAGATCGTCACTATAATTATAGTTTCTGAAGCATAATTATGTTATAATTTAGGTTATGTTCATGGATCCAAGTAAACAGACATTGTTTTTTTTTACTACGGTACAAATTTGGTTGATTCAATACAGAAACGAGACGGTAAGATGCGCTGATATGAAATGCGCGACATAGGAACGTGGTATGGTACAGAAACTAGCTATAGCTAGCGCTATATTGAATATATAGCGCTCACATCGTCACTATAATTATAGTTTGGTAAACTGAAATGAAAAAGAAAATAACTTTTCTGCACGCGACCAGTGGAACTGATTTCCATGCATCACGGCTCTCTTTTTTCTCTCTCCCTCCCTCTCTCGTGGAGAGGGAGAAAATATCCAAGTAACTGACGGTGAGGTATGCGGAAGTGCATTTTAGATAACGCTGTAGCACTATTTGTGGCGGTGATGCGTCACATGACTTGATCTATCCTATGGTGTATATATAAACCGTGCTGCTGCTACGGATCTCTCTGCTGGCACAATAAATCAAATATATATAAATGACATCGATCATAGGCGGCGGCTAGGCCAGGCTTAGCCTTCCCAACAATTATGCTGGGTATTTTTAAAATATATATAGGCTAATATGTGGCTAGCCGGCCGCTCCCAAACTCCCAACTCCTTTGTCTGTAGCCTAAACTTTTCTGATTTGCACGCACGCACGCACAGCTGTCGCGCATATTCATTTCATATATCAGCGCATCAAAAATATGGTGAAATATGGTGTGTTGACTGACTGGCGTATTGTTTCCACCTATCTATTGAGCATAGCTAAATAAATACATGTTGAAAAATAACTTTGAGTTGTCCTGTCGAGTTGAAACGCTGCCTTGAATTAGTTGGAATGTGACATTTAGAAGACAATGGCAAGTCGTCAACCCCCCGCCACGGGGGGAGAGGTGTGAAGAGATGCAGGGAGAGAGTGGCCAATGGAATTGCACGAAAAACACCGGTCAGCCTGACCGTTAGCCGTCATAGTAGTAGTGATTTTAATTCAGACATGCTAGTGTTAAATGAATACTGAGGCGTTTTACTGAATACGGGGGTTGGCTTGCTGTGCCTTTGTTGACTTGTGTGAATGTGTGTGAGATCTATCTCATCCCACAGTGAATCACTCACTTGCTGTGGCGCTGAGGTACTCCGCACTTGATAAACGGCAGCAGTCTACTTGCAGTGAGCTGATGCATTTCCACACACACACACACACACACACACACACACACACACACACACACACACACACACACACACACACACACCACGGCCTCACTTGTCTGCTAATGAATCATCCTTAATCATCATCCTTGGCACACACACAGACATTTGCGTGCACACACACAGGCACGCACACACCCACACAGGCATGCACGCACACATGCACGCCCGCACACACACACACACACATGGCAAAAAGCTCGCCGCAAGCTTTTGGATCTGCTATTTTCGTGCTCGACACCGGCGTGCAAACAAAGTAAGTAGACCCTACTACTGTATAAACTAGATAAGGGCAGATCCTCTGGGTGCATATCTCCACCAGGCCGGGTTGCCCATGCAGTAAGACTGGGTGGGCCACGACAGTGGGCCCCGCCCCAGAGGTTGGGAATCGCAGATCTATACACAATAAATCAGGCTTAATGGGCTACAGTTGGCTGGTCAGGATGCTCTGCATGCATGAGATAGAGGGGATGATGACACACACACACACATGCACGCATGTGCGTGCACGTACGCACGCACGCGCGCGGTCCATTCAGCGAAGCATCCCACACACTGACATACATTAATAACCGCCACAGACACTCAGAAATAACTTATGGGGCGTGTGGAGAAAAAAAAAACATCATCCCCCCACGAACGGTGTGCTGTACAACATAATCAATTTCAGGGGTGCACAAATATACACGCCACTTTATTACACAAATAATACATGAACATTAGGATCCTGCTAATGCAGCCAATTTGTCTTTCTGAGGGTCGCTAATGGCATGAAACAGTCATGAAGCAACTCTCAAAGCAGAGAGAGAGAGAGAGAGAGAGAGTGAGAGAGAGACGAAGATATGCCGGCTCTTTCCATTAAAAATTGAAATGCAATCAGCGTTGTGTAATCTTTGGGTGCGACTGTGGCTGGAGAGTCAATGGTGCTGAAACAAACAGGCGGTTCAATCTGATAGGCTATCAATCCATCACAAGACTCCACTAGATCAAAGTCCTGATACAGAGAGATGTGTGTGTGTGTGTGTGTGTGTGTGTGTGTGTGTGTGTGTGTGTGTGTGTGTGTGTGTGTGTGTGTGTGACTGCGTGTGTGTGTGTGTGTGTGTGTGTGTGTGTGTGTGTGTGTGTGTGTGTGTGCGTGCGTGCGTGCGTGCGTGCGTGCGTGCGTGCGTGCGTGCGTGCGTGCGTGCGTGCGTGCGTGCTGCGTGCGTGCGTGCGTGCGTGCGTGCGCGTGTGCGTGTGCATGTGTGAAGCGTGCTTGCGTTGCGGTCGCATTCAGGTCACACACTATTGAGCAGCCTAAAGGGCCATTCACACTGAGCAGTATAATTTGAACTGCAGCGAGCCGACGGCGTTGTTGAGCAGCCTGCACCGCTCAGTTCACACGGGAGTGATTTTTTTCCTTTTTTTCGCTTTGCTGTTATAGGGTTAAAACTAACAAGGACGCAAACCAAAAATGCAAAAACAACACCAGTTCTGAATTCCCCCATGTGGGATCAATGAAGGTTTATTCCATTCAAAGTAAACTATACTCAGCAAAAATGTCTTGGGTCTCCTGTTGAGAAACAAAATAACAGCTTCTCAACCGGAGGTTTTTTCAGGATTCTCCATTAACGTTGTGCTGTACGTGCGTCCTAAAATGCCTTACTTGCAAGTAACGGAGAGAGAGAGGAAAAGGCTCTTGCCTATGGGACACCATTATCTCTCAATAATTTGTTCAAATGTCATCACTCTCCAACCAGAGAATAATCCCTCAGCCTATTAATGCCTCTATTAACGCCACGCGGTCTAAATCCACCTCAAATAAGCCAGGCTGCAAATCAGGGCTGTTTCACAATAGTGGTGCGAAAAAGTCAACACGCTTAATCGCCTTAAGTGTATTAAGTATATAATCAGGTTGTCACAGCTCCATATAATAGTACTTAATTTATTTAAGAAAAGAAAGCAATATGTCACTCCCGCCAGGCACCCAGCCAGACAGAACTAGGATTATTATGTTTGGTATAAAGATTAGACTCCCTCCACAGAGCCTGGTTGGCTGCAGTCTAGCCTTCCTTAACTTCTGAAACCCTCCATACCAGGGCAGGGCTCTTCAACATGGGGGTCCGGGACCCCTGGGGCAGAGGTCCACAAACATTTGTTGGCTCAGGTCACCCCTGTAAATAATGTTTTCATCCACGGCACCCCTGAATTACTGAGTTACTTTATAGAACCATACATTTATGTCATATTACATTAAAATGCTCATAGGTTGGTGAACCAATAGGACGTTTTTTTGATTGATTGAAAATTGTATTAACAGTTTGCAGAATTACAGTACATTTCAAGCACAAACTCAATACAAAGGCTGTTAACTGTGAGTGGATGACCCAATTAAGCATTACACTTGTTTACAACAGGGTCCACCATGTTCAATTCATCAAAACATTTAGAGACGTACAAATAGACACTTCTATATAGACAAAGAACAGAACAGGAATTCATCATAATGGAGGTAAAAAGGGAAAAGAAACATATACAGTGAGGGGAAAAGGGGGGGGGGGGCATTCAGATTTTACGGGGGCCAGTTTCGAATTGCAGCCATCCGTAGGTGCCCTTTGAGAGCGGTTTTGAAGGAGTCAAGGGATTCGCATGTCTTAATGACTGTTGGTAGGGCGTTCCACATTTTTGTGGCATAGGAGCGAAAAGAATTTAGTCCCTTGTTTGTGCCGAATCTGGGTTGTACATGGTTCGTTGCACTCCCTCTGGTGTTGTGGGTGTGGACTTCGTTAACATTAAGGAAGTATCTAGACAGGTACATGGGTATCTTGGTGGAGTATCGAATCTTGTGGACCAGACCCATTGCAAGATGCTGTACTCTGTCGTCGACCCTAAGCCATGCCAGTCTGTCAAAGTGGGCAGGGGTGAGGTGGGTTCGGGGGGTGAGGCCAAGTAGGAGCCTGACCAGTTTGTTTTGGGAAGTTGGCGTCGGTTTCCAGCGCTATAGTTTGTGCCGCACATCCATGCCCAGAAAAGCATAGGACTCTTTCAGTACTCCCTCTACACCAGAAAGAAGTCTTCAACCTTTTTCAGGCCAAGGACCCCCTAACTGAGACCAAGCAGGGACCCCCACCATATGTTGTATACAATTGTGTTGCAGATTCAACTTTTTCGTAGATTGCATCGATAGCTTCATAGACTTGTTAGTTGTTTGCACTGTCATCAGTGTATGTTGGATTCATGCCAATGTGTATTTTCAGACCTTTAACCACTTTTAAACCGTAACTATTAGTAAACTTGACTTTTCAGTACTCTGTACTTAGTTTGCTCCTTTTTCCCTCTACACCAAACCTCTTGCTGCAAGGCGTTGTGAGCTTGTAGATTGGCTATTTTGGGCTAAAAACCACTGCTCTACACCAAATCTCTTCTCGGGAACATACTGTAGCCGATGATCTACAATCTAGAGCAGTGGTTTTCAGCTTTTTCATATCAACCATTTGATGAGATTTTGCCTCTCAGACACAAGACGTAGAATATTTTGTTGTTGGTACCATAGGAGAGACAACAGGCAAAAAAAAACAATCCTTGTACATTCTCTAATTGTGTAATTGTGTAAATTAAGTAATGCAGATGTTTAACAATAATCTTACTCTTGAAAGCATGCAATGAAAATATTTTTTTTGTATAAGGGTCCATTTGGGAAACTTTCCATCATTTAGCTGCAGGGTCCCAACCCCCTCAAGGACCACTGGTTGAAAACCACTGAGATAGAGAGATATATAGGCTATTTTGTGCAAAAGTTCCCCCGCAAGAATCAGGATCAAGTGGTTATAAAGCTTTGGTCTGCATGGGATTCTATATAAGTCCAAACTGATTTCCCCGCCTCGGGACTCGGGAGGCGGACGCGCCGAAATGCCAAACCCTGACACTGTTATGAATAAAGTATGAACTCTGCGAGACCTCATCCAGCTCCATCTATTCTGTTTGTCTTCTCTCCGGTGGCCCTCGTGGCCTCTAGCAGCCAGGGACATGATGGCATTATATGCAGCGCTGGGAAGTATCTAAGTACATTTACTTAAAGTACTGTGCTTGAGTACAATTTTGAGGTATTTGTACTTTACTTGAGTATTTCCAAATTTTCAATACTTTTACTTATTAGAAAACTTTATATTGTAGATGTTGATTATTATTATTAGCCTACATAACATATATACATTAAAGCACAACTTTAGTTTTTTTCAACCAAGGTTCATGTTTTAGGTTGTTATTAGAGAAAGTAAAAGATGAGTGTAATTATTTTTTTCATTTGCTGCTTTCGTTCGCATTCGAGCATGGGGCTAAATATGTATTTCTTTACAAAATGTTATAGCAATTTCTTTTTTTATTATTTACTATAGTCCTATACTAGACTCCAAGAAATTACATCTGGCCACAAAAGATCATGGGATCTACTGAATGTGTCAAACTGACATATTGAGCCTATGACACACAGTGTGGCTACCCCCCAGTAGGCCTCCTTCACGTTCAGTAGATCCCATGATCTTTTGTGGCCAGATGTAATTTATTGGGGTCTAGTAGGACTATTGTAAATAATACAAAAATAAATCGCTATAAGATTTTGTAAAAAAATACATATTTAGCCCCATGCTCGAATGCCCCCGCCCCCCTATCAAAAACAGCTAAAATCCCTAAAACGAAAGAAAGCAGCAAATAAAAAAATATGAACACTCATCCTTTACTTTCTCTAATAACAACCTAAAACATGAACCTTGGCTGAAAAAAACTAAAGTTGTCCTTTAAACACATACATAAACATACATACATTAATCGATTTTAGGTCATTTGAAATTAGCCGAACTACAAGGTACAGTGCGTCGCAATGCCACACATTGTGAGCTTGTAAGTCTGCTATTTTCAAAACGTTATTTTGTTACTATATTTGCACATGTTTTTTAACCCTTATATAATTGCATATGGGCACTTTAGGTATCGGCACTGTATTAACTTGCACAATTTTGATTTTATTGTTCATGTATCGAATGTAACGAAACTGCAGCGACCAATGAGGCATCTATATATTTTTTAAATATCTATGCGTTGACTAAGTTCTGTTTTTTCGATAATTTGTATGCCTGCATACAGTAGACTGACAGGATTTGGAAATGGACACACACACACACACACACACACACACACACACACACACACACACACACACACACACACACACACACACACACTGCACACACAGCTGTAATGAAATGGATGAATCATAGACTTTCCCCAGACACTGACCTCAGAATAGCACAGACCAGAGACCAGACCTTCACTCTGCGCGCGTGCATGTTTGTGTGTGTGTGTGTGTGTGTGTGTGTGTGTGTGTGTGTGTGTGTGTGTGTGTGTGTGTGTGTGTGTGTGTGTGTGTGTGTGTGTGTGTGTGAGAGAGTGAGAGTGAGAGAGTGTGAATATGTATTTGCGTGTGTACATACAGTACACCTACTCTCTCTATGTGTGCGTGCGTGCGTGCGTGCATGCGTGCGTGCGTGTGCGCACATCGCACACACCCTCCCTCCCCCATGTCTCAGTGGCTCAGTAAAGCCCACAGGTCGTAAACAGGATTTATGTAATTTAATTAAGCTTTTGTACAATTACCTTTATTTACAGCTGTGTGGCTCCGCCGGCAGCAGCCATAACTTCTGTCCTTTAGTTCTCATTGTTCCCCACATATGAAAACTACACTCCTGTGTATGTGTACACTACAAGCTGCGCTTGGTGGCCTTTCAAATTCATTTTTATTTTCATATGGCGGCCATATTTTCACAAAAGCCAAACCGGGACAACTTATGCTGCGTTCACACCGGCAGCTACAAAGCTACAGGCTACCATTCATTTTCAATGGATGCCAGCGACATGAAGAAGATACAAAGCTACAGGCTACCATTCATTTCCAATGGAAGCCAGCGACATGAAGAAGATACAAAGCTACAGGCTACCATTCATTTCCAATGGAAGCCAGCGACATGAAGAAGATACAAAGCTACAGGCTACCATTCATTTTCAATGGAAGCCAGCGACATGAAGAAGATACAAAGCAATAGGCTACCATGCATTCTTTATTAGATTATCTTTTTTTAATAATCAATCTGTTTGATGAAAGCCTTTCACTATGTCGTTTTTTTATGAATAAAATGCTGTATGTATTTGTTTTTCCGTGCCGTCCAGGACAGGCTTCAGACGTGCCTTCTCAGGAGACTTGGCTCAGATCTGAACCCATTTGGTTTGGCGTTAGGAACCCGTTGCGACCACATGCCCTTGCTGACGTCGACCCCAGGCAGGGTTTGAACCCTATACAACCTTCCGCATGAAAGGCATACGCTCTAACCGCTACACTAGGCCAATGGCCAATCTGCATGGTATGTTAATACAATATAACTCATACAATCTGTATGGTATGTTAATACAATATAACTCATACAATCTGTATGGTAGAGTATGTTAATACAATATAAATTATGCAATCTGTATGGTAGAGATTAATACCAGTAAGACGCCCGGAGGGCAAGAAGCGACTTAGGTCGCGTGCATGCATCCTCCTGGGTGACGACAGACTGCTGGGAGAGCGCTGGCGCTTAAAGGCATGGGGGGGTCAGATCAACATATGGAATGAATTCTGTAACTGACCATACATGGAGCGTGTCTTGAGTGTACAGGGTTTGATGAGGTCAGATCAACATATGGAATGTCAGAACAGGAAGGACGGGTGGGCAAGGATCAACATATATGGAATGTCAGAACAGGTCAGCTCCATATATGGAGATCTAAGGGTTTGAGGTTTGAGCTCAAATGTAGAGTTCATATATGCAGATCTAGATGATGATCCAGTCTTCTCCATGTATGGTTATCCAGGGTTAGATGAGGTCTGTGTCGTGATCTTCATATATGGAGATGGCCATATATGGACATGTCACGAGGCGTGATGTCACGAGGTGTGACCATATATGGAAGTGTGATATCACGTGTCTCCCTTCTCTCCAATTGAGACATATTTAGATCGTGTGATAGGACATGTCTCACCTATAGACACAGGATCTGACACGGATTTTACCTGATGGCCTAGATTAAATGTATCCCCTGAGCAAGCAGACCGGCTCTATTAGCTCAATGGTGGAAAAATGCCAGGATTTAAGCAGGAGTCCAGGTTCAAAGTGGATTCCTGCTTTAACTTTTGTTCTACACATTTGGACTTGGACTTGACTGACTGACACATTATTAATCTATCAATAAATATATGTGCAGTATATAACAATGTACAGTCACCAGTGCAATGATAGCCAGGATACATCTATGAGTAAAGCTTTGAATTGCAGCGCTTACTTTCCTTGCTTGAAATTAAACTGAGAAAATCTAACACTGACATGATAGGATAGGTCCATAGAATGGAAACATACATGATGTTATAGTGACATCTAGTGGATACTTTTCAAATCTGAACACAGCATAAAAAATGTCCCTAAAAATGATGCCAGTCACTGCAACAGTGAAGAACAATGTCTTCCCACAGCAATACGAGGGAATAGTAACAGTATTAATATAATAGTAATATTTGTTGCTGAAGGAATGGTCACTGAGCACAATTATTTGTAATAATCACAATTATTGCAGAATCGTTTCCATTCATCGTTTCAAATTAATCTGTTGAAAAATAGCAGAAACAACTGATTTGCACTATTTTTGAAAAATGTAGGCTATACAATTATTTAATACATGGTGTGTTTTGATCACAGTGATCATAGTATATTATTTATTTTATTCTTGATTAGTGGTATTAAAGGGTATAGTTTTTTAACTTAAAGCTGCAGGAAATACTTGCCATTAATATAGTGGTTGGAAAGGTATTCATTGATTGCCTGAGTCCCGTGGCGGGAGTTCTGCTCTGGTTTTGGTGGTGAATTTTAAGTAGATCCGGTCATTTGGTGGTGGTCTGGGTGGGGGCCATGCACGCATTAAAAATAAATGAATCCACAAAACTAGCATCTTTTGTATTGTTGACCTATTCCTACTATATAGAGCAACTTCCATTCAACTTTGACCCCTCTGTCACATGGAACTATTTTTCTGTGTCCAGTATCACTACGCCATGCAACAGCAGCACAAAACCATAGTTCCATGTGACAGAGGGGTCAAAGTTGAACGAAAGTTGGTATAGAAATAGGTCAACAATACAAATGACACTATAGTTTTGTGGATGTTTTTCGTTTGTTTTTTGCATGGCCCCCAGAACCCCACCAAAATAATAAGCAATTTCCTTTTAATAATTTATGCCAAGCAATAAAGCAGTGTATAACAATGGCAATCATACATAATCCTTTGATTCGATCTGGCCTAATGGGTGGGGAGTTTGTCACGACACAAGAGATTCACGGTTCGAAGATTTTATTGATTTTATACAAGTTCACACTTGTAACGTGCAGTCAGACAACGTCCAACGTATAGAGAATAAAAACAAGGTATAATACAAGTAAAGTAATAAAAGTTATAATACAAGTAAGGTACTAAGTAGCCATCACTAATAAAGTGTGTAGAGGGTGTGCTTGCTTGTGTATCTATTTTCTTGTTAAATAAATCAATTAAAGTATATATATGAAAGGCAATGCATTAAAACCTTTCAAAGGAGAGACTAAACCTGAAGCGTCGCTGCACCATTCCACCACCATACTGTAGGGCAACGTCCACTTTGACCACTTGAACCCCAGCATTCACATTCTGAGGGGAACGTCAGCCAAAAAAAAGACGCGTCGCTCGCAACGCGGTGTGAACTTGTAGATCGTCCTTTTTGGGCACAGAGAGTACATTTGCAATGCAACTCGGGTTCAAGTGGTTAAGTCTTTAGGTTTGATTAGATCTGTACAGTAGATCTAATTAGATCTGTACAGTAGATCTCATTAGATTATTATTATTATTATTATGATTATTATTACTATTAGTATTACTATTATTATTATTACTATTATTATTACTATTATTATTATTATTATTATTATTAATAATTTACAAACACACCTAATGTATAAATAAACCACCAGGAGATCATATTGGACTAAAAATCTCTAAGAAGGAAAAAATATATAAAAAAGTAAGTAATCAGTCATTCTGTCATCTGTGTTGTTACCATAGTGATGGTGATGGTGTCTTTGTAACACTAATATGCATGTCTTTAAAATGCATGGTTCAAATCCCTGTGCGTAGCACTCACTGCCACAGCAGGGCCCGTGAGCAAGGCACTTAAAGTGAACTTCCAGAGTCATATAATTATATCTATCTATAACATCATACTAATGAGTCCTGTCTCGTATCTAAAACATTAATAACAAAATATAATTATCCATCTCCCAACTAATATAATAGGCTATACCACTATACTATAGAGAATCATGATACTATTACATTATGAAACCATAAAGGGATGTATTTCCAACATGACCCACAGTAGAAGACTGTGGCTGTACTGGTCAGCTCCCAGTGGCCAACACCAGTAAGACACCCTGAGAGCGAGAAGCGACCTCGTCCTAAAAGGGCGAGGTCGCGTGCACACATCCGCCTGGGTGACGGCAGACTGCTGGGTGAGCGCTGGCACTTTGGCATGGGGGGGTCAGATCAACATATGGAATGAATGCTGTACAGTACAGCCATGTATGGAGCGTGTCTTGAGTGTACAGGGTTTGATGAGGTCAGATCAACATAAGGAATGTCAGAACAGGTCAGCTCCATATATGGAGATCTAAGGGTGGCAGCAGGGGTAGTGTCTTGAGTGTACAGGGTTTGATCTATTTACATTATTATTTAAACCTGAATATAGTAACAAACTAATAATACACATTATTATGTTAGCTTGCAACAGGTGAATTTATAATGAACTAATTATATACTTTATTATTGTATTATTATATTATGCTACATTATGCCATTCTGAGTTCCTGTCACTCAGTTCCTCTATCAGCATTGGTCAATGACAGACACAGGCCTTCTCTGGATGGCAACTTGAGTAGACTGCACTCCGTCCTGATTGGCTGTGGCCGTAGATCCCGGGTGGTTGTGACCAGTCAGCTGCGCATAGAGGCGGGACTTGAGGAACCTCTGGTAGCTGTCTGTCTCCATCAGGCTGTAGATCTGATCCTGGGCCAGCTGGAAGGAGGCGGGGCCTGCACCTCTGCACAGCGCCTGATTGGTCAGATCCCTGACTGACGAGTTGATGTTGACCTGAGGGGGCAAATAAGAACAAAGTGGTCAAAACACTAGAACTCGTCTATGGGTCTGATACGTTTTGAACAATATTTTGTAAAAGAGCGCAAAGTCCATTTGAGAACATTAACATAGCCTAATAAGCAAACAAATGAAAATAAATAAAAAATAACTTGAATTTGTGTTTAAATAATAAAAAATCACACCCGTGTGAACTGAGTGGTGCAAATCCCCCCCCCCCCCCCCCCCCTCTCTCTCTCTGTTTCTGCCACAACAGCGCCCCTACTGGTACTCATGAGTCACACATGAGTCACACACATTAACACGAGTCACATAGGTTAACACGAGTCACATAGGTAGGTGAACACGGACATTGCTGTTCCTTGGAGTGGTTGCACCACTCAAAAAGCTCACAATGCACTGAAACAAGGAGCATTGTGAGCTTCTAGATCACCTTAAAAAATGTGCTACTGCAATGACATTCCGCCAAGGTGAAAGTGGTGCTTCATAATTGCAATCTAATTAGTCAAATAATGGCTAATGTATCAGCCATAGTGATATATTGGTCGGTTTCTAGTAAAAAAAAATAAGATATGCATACAAACACTAAGCACACATAAGAAGTTAAAAAGACAGACAGACAGACAGACAGACACCTGTCTAGCGGCCTGTGTTGAGATGAAGTCGTTGTAGATCTTATCAGCCTTGGCAGCCATCTTGCTGAGTGGGCGTGTGTTCCTGTACTTCTCCACGGCCAACCAGAATGCCAGGTTCTCCTCGCTGAACTCTGACTTCAGGAAGTGATGGAACACCGCCAGCCCATCTGGCCAATGAGGAGCAAGGGAAGGGAAAGGGAAAATGTATAATAAATAAATGATACATTGTGAGAGGAGACCAATGAGTGTGTGTGTGTGTGTGTGTGTGTGTGTGTGTGTGTGTGTGTGTGTGTGTGTGTGTGTGTGTGTGTGTGTGTGTGTGTGTGTGTGTGTGTGTGTGTGTGTGTGTGTGTGTGTGTGTGTGTGTGTGCGTGCGTGCGTGCGTGCGTGCGTGCATGCGTGCAGTTCAGCTGTGTCGGGAGAGATTCATCAGCCAGCAACTTCAGCAAAATAAAAAAAAATATTATTTTCTTTTCGCTTTTGTTTTTGCCAATGGGTTCCAGATTGGGAGATGGGTAAATGATTTTTCCTGCTGCTCCAGGGGATTAAACCGGTAACCCGAATCATGGGGAAAACTTGAGTTTCCATTACGACAGATTGAACATAA
The DNA here is from genome assembly GCF_951216825.1 of Electrona antarctica. Lineage (NCBI taxonomy): Eukaryota > Metazoa > Chordata > Actinopteri > Myctophiformes > Myctophidae > Electrona > Electrona antarctica. The sequence goes on along the minus strand of NC_136793.1, from coordinate 12,997,709 downwards.
CTTCATACTTAACTTGACATTTAACCACTTGAACCCCAGCATCCCTATTATGGGGGGAACATACCAAAAATAGCTGATCATACAAGTTCAACAAGAGCTTGTAGATCGGCTATTTTTGGCAAGTAGGTGTGGTGGTACGTCAAGTATAACTGAAGTGATATTAATAAATTCCAAATACTATTAAAGTATTCTGCGGCACCCCTGGACTTGCGTGATGGCACACTAGGGTGCCCCGGGCGGCACACACTTTGAGAAGCACTGCTTGCTTTGGGCCACCACTGCCCCCCAAAACACCCTGAATGTCTTCCAACAGTCAAGGCCACAGACGTAAATCATTCAGTAGTACTCACATTTGTTGGCCAGCAAAGCGTCAAAGCTCCACGCCCACCTCTGCACCTCCCCCGGAGATGGTCTGGAGAAGAAACCAACAGGAGAAGTAAAAAATGGTTCTCATTGTCACTCTGGTTCTCATTGTTTATTGATGTCCTCGACGTTTCCATCTTACTCTGGTCACAGAGTTCAAGTTCCTGGGTCTCAGTGTGAGTGAGACCCTGTCCTGGAGCACCAACATCGCTTCAGTGATTGGAAAAGCTCAGCAACGCCTATACTTCCTACGGAAGCTGAAAGAAGCTGCCCTGCCAAGAAATCTTCTTGTAAACTTCTACCATTGTGCTGTCGAGAGCGTACTGACTTACTGTGTGTCTGTGTGGTTCTCCAGCTGCACAAAGGCAGAGCAGGAGGCCCTACAGAGGGTGGTGAAGGCGGCAGGTAGGATCATCGGGTCCCCTCTACCATCTATCACCTCCGTCTTCACCTCCCGCTGCCTCGGCCTCTCCCACCGTATCATCAGAGACCAGTCACACCCAGCACGTTATCTCTTTCACCTCCTTCCCTCAGGGAGGAGATACCAGTCCATCAGTGCTAGTAGCTCAAGACTGACAAACAGCTTTTTCCCCTACGCAGTCAGACTGCTAAACGAACGACTACTAAATGAGCATTGACTGTCCCCTCATATGCATCATGCATTCTGACTCTAACTGGACTGTGATAATTTATTGGTTCCCTTTTCATCCATCATGCACTTTAAAATATCACCATGCACTTTACTTTGTGTTGTATGTTACGTGTTATGTTGTGTTTATGTACTACGGTTATGTGGGAGCTCCCATGAAATTTCGTTGTATGCTCAGTGTATGCTTGGTGTGCAATGACAAATAAAAGTCTATTCTATTACTCCATCTTCATCATGAATTTGGAGAAATTTTGATTTCCGGAAATCAACAACACCACACGCACGCACGCACGCACGCACGCACGCACGCACGCAAGCACGCACGCACGCACTCACACACACACACACACACACACACACACACACTACCTGTGGTTCTTCAGAGCTTTCTCCAGACTGCTGACATTGTTGCCGTGGCTGAGGTTGCTCCGTCGTCGTAGGAACGGCAGGCGGCTCCGGACATCTTTAGCTCTGACGACAAGGGATTATTATCATTATTTATTGATCTGTACTTTGTCCTGGACGTCAGAACTTCTCTGACTGGATGTTCATGACAATCAATGAACATTCAGCCGTTTATACATTCAGCTCAACATGGGCTCTAATTTCCCCCAAGTATTTCTGTGGCACATCAAAGGCGGGTGAATAGTAACACGTTGCTCTATTAAATATATTTAAAAATATTAATAGTGTCTATTTGAAGACTTACAGACTTTTAGTCTTCTTCCTCTTCTGAAGAAAGCCTCCACCGTCCTAGACAGACAGACAGACAGACAGACAGACAGACAGACAGACAGTGTTTGTTAAGGTTCGCTCTCCATCACCTCCACATCCATGTGCTGTGATTGATCTGTGCCAGTCAGCGCCACTAGAGGGTCCCAGAGCACTTCACAGCACACCTCACTATCTCCACACCTGCAATCAGGGACATCTGCAATCATCTCCTGAGGCTACAAAAGCCAGCCCCGCCCAGAGCTCTATGCCAGTTCCTCACCAGTCTAGGTTGGTAATGTTACTTAGGCCCCATTTACACTGGCAGCCAAATCTGAGCCGCATCCAGATTGGAATCTGATTTGTTTAAATGAGTCATGTGACCATTTAAACCAATCAGATTTCAATCTTGATGTGGCCCAGATCTGATTCAGGCTAGATTTGTCTGCCAGTGTAAATGGGGCCTTAGGTCCTCAGTGTTTTGAGCTAGCCAGTCACGCCGTTACTGTGCATTATATTCTCCTCTGTGAAACCTGCCACTGACTCAACCTTCTCTTCTCCAGTTTCCGGGACCCGAGCTCTGTGGAGCAGCCTACGGATCCCTGGCCTCTCACTGCCCCCCGTGTTTGTGAATAAAAGATCCGCCCGAGGGGGCTTTACTCTGCTTTGCCTTTCCTTTGCTTTTGGGTCACACCACACTCGACAAGCTGTATTTTCACTAGTTTGAGTCCCGCGGGGTGAAATAAAAATAAAAATGTTGGGTCACAGGCTAAAAGGTTTGGGAACCACTTTTCTTTTTGCATACCTTTTTCCCGTAGAGCAGAAGGGTCATCCTGTGCAGAGAGCCGCCCTCTCTGGTCAGCTCCCTGCGCAGGGTGTGGGGGGAGGGGGGCCGGGGGTCACTGAGGTCACCGGCAGGGTCATAGGTCAGGGGTCGCGTGAGGCGGTGGATGGTGCTGTCGGAGAGGAAGCGGGGCGAGCGAGGTTCGCGAACCAGGGAGCCCTCGGAGAACGAGCGACGCAGGCAGGCGGGACCTGGGAGATGAGCAGTGCATGGTGGGAAAAATTTACTCATGACACGTGTTTTATGTAGAAAGACTCTGTTAACACACCGTTACATTAAACATGAAAGTCCCGTAATCGAAATTGACTTGCGTCAAAATGCACTTAAAGAATTTTTTAAAGAAAAGTGTTGGCATCAAAGTAACAAAAGTAAAAGTACTCATTATGCAGAATGTTCCATTTCAAGTTATGTTTCAAAAAAAGTAAAATAGCAGATCTACAAGCTTGTGAGGTTGTAGGTCAGCTATTGTCAAATAGCCAAAGTTTAAAGAGGGCTGAAGTGGTTCATGTATGTTTTGTAATCATAATCAAAATCTACAAAGTAACGAGTAACGAAAGTTGTCAAATAATAGTAGTGGAGTAAAAGTACAATATCTGCCTCTGAGATGTAGTGGAGTTGAAGTAAAAATATAGAACATTGGAAGAACTCCAGTACAGTAACTCTAAATTGTACTTGCAGTACACTGTATGTAGTTAGTTACTTTCAAGGGAATGAAGTGCACCTAGCTGGCTCGCATGCTGTTATATCATTATATTATGTCATCTGTCATGATGTCAGTGGTGGAAAAAGTACTCACATGTGTTACTTATAAGTAAAAGTATCAATACTGCAATG
>NC_136793.1:12916808-12989308 GCF_951216825.1 Electrona antarctica | reverse complement strand
TAGACTAGCCCAGGTGAAAATGATACTTTGTTAATGATTCAAGGTCACCTGACCAACTCTCACACACGCGCGCACACACGCACACATGCATGCACATGCACACATGTGCACGCACACACACACATTGAAAGTCAATAGAGGAATTCGGGGAAACACGTAACTCTGTCATTTCTCAACCGTTTCGGACGCGGGGCGGCTCGCCAGAACCGGGCCGCCCCCCTGAGCGAAACCAAATGGACCCCTTAGCATGTTAGCATTAGCATGTTAGCATGTTAGCATGTTAGCATGTTAGCATGTTAGCATTAGCATGTTAGCATTAGCATGTTAGCATGTTAGCATTAGAATGTTGGTGGCAACGTAATGTGCAATAAACTTAGACAAAATACCCCATTGAAAGTCAACCAAATGGACCCTTACAGGGTCTGAGAGGCTAAATGTCATCAAATGGTGGTCCGTGGCTCAAATGCTGCACAGACTTGGCGAGCTGCAGGCACCCAGTCAAATTTCCTGAAATTTGTTTCTAGTTATTATAATTTTTTCCTGTTCTTTTTTCACCTAAACATCATCATTGATGTTCATTGTTTAGTCTTGCAAAGCCATTGGTCATGATATTTGCATATAAATACCCCCCACAGAGGGGGTATTTCAAAATCTCTGGACAATTTTGAACAATTTTGAACCTATGACCTTTGACCTTTAACCCTGATAAAAGTAAGTAAAATAACTGTAATATATGTTTTTGTGATCATTAGAATGTCTAGAACATGTTGTATTTATTATTGTGAAAGATATCCCCTAAATGTAAATTATTAATGTATTATTATTATTTTAATAATTATTATACACCATTACATAATTTCCTCTGATAAGTCCTAGTAGTAAAACGTAGTAGTAAGGTTGAAATCTCTTTTTTGCAAGTAGAAATTAATCCGGGTGTTACAGGGTTAAACAAAATAGTGTACTGTACAATTCAAAGGTAACAGAAATGATGTGTACACAGAGCTGTTACACCTGCAACTGAGGGAAATCTAACTTACAAAAACATGAGAATTGTGCATTTTGCAGTCAGAAATAGTTGGCCTATATAGCCACACAGGAAAGGTTAGCTTGGGATATGCTTTTGCAAGGTTGTGCACAAATAGCAGCTGTGTTTCAAAATTGTGTTAAAGGTAATTGCTCTGTATGTAGGCTACAGTGTCTAAATGTACAGTGTATGTAGCCTACAGTATTCTACCTTTTCACGTTTTTGTTTTTTTGTGTGTACTTAAATTACCTTTTAAGTGTTTAAAGGTAATTCCTTTTTTCCCCCATTGTTTGTATACAGTGTTTCTACAATTTACAACTTTGGCATTTAGCAGACGCTCTTACTCTCTCTCAGCTGTGTGTCTTTCAGGTAGAATGGACTCTGTAAGACGTTACAGTGTCCGTTGACGTCTTCTCTGGTCAACAGCAGCAGATCCGTGTAGATTAACACAGTCACCTGTAAGGGCAATGCACGCACGCATGCACGCACGCACGCATGCACGCACGCACGCACGCACGCACGCACGCACGCACGCACGCACGCACGCACGCACGCACGCACGCACGCACGCACGCACGCACACACACACACACACACACACACACACACACACACACACACACACACACACACACACACACACACACACACACACACACACACACACACACACACACACACACACACACACACACACACACACACACACATATTTAGATGTGGCCCAGCTATTGCTCACCCAAGACTGGAATCCTGGTAGTATGAAATGTATTATGTGTGTAATAGTAGTAATGATACTACTAGTAATAGAATATTGTACCTTGGATGGAACAAGGTTTCCATTATGAAGAATCATTTCTTCCGACATCAGTAGAGTTCTTTCTGGATGACAAAGGTCCAGTGGCTACAAAATAAACAACAACGTAACAACATAAACAACAATGCCACGCATGTCGGGGGCGATGGTGTTGCCGGACTAATGCCTGTCAGACTAGTATACATGTCTACCAACATATGCACCCCTGTACACACACACACACACACACACACACACACACACACACACACACACACACACACACACACACACACACACACACACACACACACACACACACACACACACACACACACACACACACACACACACACACGCACACACACACTGTGACGGCCACCTGTGCCTTTAAGGAATGTATGCTGTTCTGTGTCAGGCATGCTTAATCCAATCCTATTGCCGTGCTGAATTGGAGGGAGGAGCTTGCAATTTGCAGAAGATGAGACACCTGGCCAGTGTCCGCCCCAAACACTATAAAACACCTGCTGCACTAATGTACTGGTCTCTGACGGGGGAGGGGAGTTGAGAGGACACAGGTTTGGATGGCGGCGGCTTTCGAAGAGGGGGAAGTGGAATTGGAGTCAGAGGAATCAGAGAATGGAATTCAATCTGAAGAAGAGGACAACGGAGAACATGAGAGGAAAAGAAAACGGAAGGAGTTATCTAGCCCAGAGCCAGAAGGCAAAGAAAGACAGGATGGGAATTATACTGTTGGAATGAAAGCCGTGACCAAAACAAACGGGATTTTCAGTAATCAGCATGCAGTAGTACAAGCAATAACGAAAGAAGTCGGGAAAGTGGGTTCAATGAGAATTACAAGGAGTGGGATAGTAATAATCAAATGTTTGTCCAAAAAGCAAATGAAAGAGGTCTTGGAGATCACAGAGTTTAATGATAGCAGTGTGTGTTGTTTCCGACTAGGAGGACCGAAGCTAAGGAAAGGCGTTATTAGTGGAGTACCACACACAATAGACAGGAGCTCACTACATGGCATGTTTTGTGAAGTTGACAAGTTGGTTGAGTGGAAGTGGTTGACACGGTTCAGAAATGGGAAGAAGGAGAAAAGCAACTCAGTGTGTGTGGCATTTGAAGGAGAGTTGCCAGAGAGAATATATCTTGGATATGTCTGCTACAGAGTCAGGCCATACGAGCAAGCACCACTGAGGTGCTTCAGTTGCCAGGAATATGGGCACGTCGCTGCTGTTTGCAGAGGAGTTAGTAAGTGTGGGAGGTGTGGAAAGGCAGAATGCACTGAAAAGAAATGTGAGGAAGAGCAAGTACCAGCGAAGTGTATTCACTGTGAAGGAAACCATCTGGCAGGAGCAGCGATCTGCCCTAGAAAAGTTAAAGAAGCTAATGTGAATAAGATCAGGAAAGGAAAGAGAATGTCCTACGCTGAGGCTGTGAAGAGGTTGGATGAGAATCATGAGGGTGAAACAGTGCAACATGCACCAGAAGAAAAAGTGGACATTTCAGATGAACCAAATATCTACAGTGACAAAAAACGATTCCTAGCGTTCATAGCAATGGTCATAAACTGTGCTGTGGAAATACCACGAAAATCTGAGAGGATAAATATGGTGCTTGAGGCAGCCAGGAGATTCCTGGGAGTGGAGGATATTACTGGAGAAGAGTTGAATGAAACATTGAGGGATGAATTTGCTCCACCGGCTCAGGCCCCAGGGCCTGGGCTATAGGAATGGACAGAAGATATGGAAGGGGATCACTTTGGGTGGACTTTTGTTTTATTTATTTTTTACAAGTAGTAGTAAGAGTATAGTAACTCTAAGAAAACAGTAGGTGGCGGTAATGCACAGATATGTGCCAACTGCCAATAAACCCAATAAGAAGAAGAAGATGTACTGGTCTCTCCATTCCTCCTCAGGCAGACTGCAGGAGCAGCCACATTAGAGCATCCTTGACTTTGATTCTATTTTGGTAGTTAGGCAGTTGTTCCCTGCCAGCTTTAGTTGGAACACAAACATGAATTTGTTGATTATATTTTTCATTAATTCGTTAATTGCTTTAACTCAGTTTGGTCTCTTTGTTATGGCCCCTGAGCCAGCCATAAACACACACACACACACACACACACACACACACACACACACACACACACACACACACACACACACACACACACACACACACACACACACACACACACACACACACACACACACACACACACACACACACACACACACACACACACACACACACACACACACACAGGCGGCAGTGGCCGGTAGAGCGGCTGGATGGGAACCATGAGGTTCCTAATTCGATCTTGGGCTCCCCCAGAGTTAGTGTCGAAGTCATTGAGCAAGACACTGAACCCCTAAGATCCCGATGAGCAGGTTGGTGCCTTGTTTCCTCCGCCATCAATGTGTGAATGTAATGCACAATCTACGTAAAGCGCTTTGGATGAAAACGCTATATAAATGCACCATTTACCACACACACACACACACAAAACACACAAATCACGAGCTCCCGGGGTCACAGAATAAAGCGTTTCCGTGCAGCTTCGTGGTTCTCTCACCTGCACGAAAACGGGGAAGATGAGCGTCTTGGGCGTCAGCGTGAGGTAAGACCCGAAGCCGGAGGAGGAGGAGTAAGACGGCAGGTGGGACTGGACCATGGTACAGTTCTGGTAGTTTCCGTGGCTGTCCGAGGTGATGGAGGCGGAGGAGGAAGGCAGCGTGCAGCTGCTGAACGCCTGCTGCAGCGACACAGACGACGTGGGCGAGGACGACGACGGGGGAGGCATGGTGCAGCTGCTGAACGAGGCCGACGCCGCACAGCTGTGTAGAAGAGGAGGGTGCTGCTGCTGCTCGTGGTGGTGGTATTGGTGGTGGAGCCCCCTGTTGGGGTGAGTCTGGTACAGCCGGCCTGGATGTGACAACGTGGTAAATGCAATAAGGTGAGATGAGTCATGCAGTACTTTTTTACAAAATGTCTTCTAAATCCTAACAGTTTTCTGAAACACGCATCTTTTCTTTGTCAGTGGTGGTCAAAGCTTTTCATTTCAAGGACCAACAAAATTGTACGTGTTTGGCCGCCGATCCGCATCTCAAAATATTCTGTTCCAGGGAACTCCCAGAAGCAAAGGTTTGAGTTTAAAAAAATCATTCGCTGTAAAAGAATATATATTCAAAGATTCTAAATAGCAAATCTACTCATAATAGTAACTAGCCGATCTACTTTAGCTATTTTTCAATAGCTAAAGTTTACAATAATGGTTAAAGTGGTTAAGTAAAAGTATCAATACTGCAATGTAGATGTGCCGTATTCCCGTATTCAAAATGTACAAACGTATCGAAATCAACATATACTTAAAGTGCCAAAAGTTAAGGTCCCGTTAAAGTTAATGTCCCATTTCACAAGTTCAAAGTTCTTGTATAAAAAAATATTTTGAAAATACCCGATCTACAAGTTTAGTTCACAATGCATTGTGAGCTTATGTAGATCTGTAGATCAGTTACTTTACACCACTGGTTGTAGAAATAGTAGTAGCAGTTTTAATAATAGTAACGGCAAAACAAACAAAGTAAGATAAAGTAAAAAATAAACTGTGTGGTGAGGGGCGCTAATATATTAAAGTCTAACTCATGTTGCTATGATTAGGTGATGTAATGGTGATGTAAAACAAAAACAGACAAAACAAACATTAAACTCTCTTTATACTAAAGACAAGGCGACGATCCAAGCACTCAAAAAGTAAAAAAAGAGGAGAGGGTGGATAAAAATAGATACTTTATTTATAAAAGTTAAAAAAAGCCAACATGTTTCGACTCCAACAGAGTCTTCATCAGGGCTTCTTTTAAGTTTTATAAATAAAGTACATCTATTTTTATCCACCCTCTCCTCTTTTTTTAAACTTGCTCGGATCGCCGCCTTGTCTTTAGTATTCCAGTCTTATTTGTTTTGCATCTCCATCGAGCACCTGGTTGATTTTCTTTTCATTAAACTCTCTTTATTGTTAATGGCATTTAATGTTTGTGTTAGCGACTAAACAAACATTAAACTCTGTCCATTGTCAATGGCGTTTTTTTTATGTTTGTTTAACTAAAAACACACATTAAACCTAACGCCCCTCAAAAAAAAGGGGGGGGGGGGCTAAAGTGATGACAAAAATGACGTTGCACCACTTCAGGAAGTAGCCAGCGGAGGTATTACGCTATAGAGCGTCGCAGTCCCGCCCCCTACCATGGCCCAGGAAATGATTCTCCGTTCATTTTCCTCATAGACATTTCAGAAAGTATTTATTTAAAGACGTTTACGCCGCGGACAAAGCCAACTCGAGTCGTGACAAATCATGAAATCATTTTGGGCCGAACAAATAATTAGAAAGAAGAAAAAAACGGCAGGTTACAACACTTTTTTTGTTGTTTTTCTTCTTTGTAATTATTTGTTTGGTCCAAAATATTGTTTGTGTTGTCATGAGTTGTCACGACTCGAGTTGGCTTTGTCCGCGGCGTAACCGTCTTTAAATAAATACTTTTTGAAATGTCTATGGGAAAAATGCATTGGGATTCATTTCCTGGGCCATGGTAGGGGGCGGGACAGCGACGCTCTATAGCGTAATAAGGTTACGATTAGGCTATGTGTAGGGCAGGATAATAAGCCTAGAACCATGGCAGAGCAGCAATTGTTGTGTGAAAAGTGGAGTCATTGGGAGCTTGCGTGTGCGACCCTGCACGTAGCTGTTTCGAACTCCATGGCCATCGTCTTGGATTAGTGTAGCTGGATAGTGCCGTACAAGTTGCATTCCTTATCGGTGTCTTGCTGCTCGTGTTTGTTTGATTTTATCGTGTTCTGTAGAGAACATGTGTTTTGTAAAGTGGTATATGAATAATGTAGCTCTCGTGCACCTGGCTTGGCTGCTGTAACAAATCATTAAAGTGTGATGTAAAATCTGTGTGAGTGTGTCTTACCAATAGTGGCGTTCCTGTTGTGACAGACGGACTGCAATAACTGAGAGACAGAAAGAGAGAAAACAGGCATTATCAATTTAGGAAATGAACAATAAGATCTCCGTCAGGCCGGGTTGGCTACCCAGGGCCCGCAAACTTTGGAAGTGGATCGTCGCCCATCGGCATGGAATATGAATGATCTGACTGATGCATCTTGATCACATGACTCTGGAGATAATGTGCACGGATTCACTAGTTTTGGACAAAATCTGTAGGAGTAATATCAAAAAGTCTGTTTTGAAGAAAATGCAAAATGGCACAAAATCTAGTCAAGCTAAATTCGGCAGAGGCCAGAATGTGTGGTGGAGGTCCTTCCTTGGCCTACTGGGAGTGTGCACGCAAAGTTTCACACAGGTCTATTTCTCCAGCTATGCCAGAGGGCATTCTCATATTCTAATACAGAAAGAAAACCACATTCTGGCAGCCAGCTCAGTAGCATGCCTCATTAGTCCTTATAGACTCTCCATACCTCCTGGGTTTGAAACCTGCTGCCGCTACTAACCACACACTTGCGACAGACTAGCGAACTTGAGCCATGAGAGACGCCGAGGAGGAGTTGCCGTGTCGAACGTTGCAAAGTTCGCTAGAGCCGATTCAGCCCCCAAGGCAATGCCAACACCGAGCAATATGTATTTGCCACCACGGAGTAACCTTGCGTCAGTGTCGACAGACTTTCCACCTCGCAGGACAGTCTGGTAACCACGAAGGAAAGGTGGGCAGTGTCGGTATGTCGGTAAGTCTTTATGCAACCGAGCCGTGATTTTGAATCACGCGTCACATCCATAGAGTTATAAAGGATTGAGGGTGGACAGCCCCGCTCCCTGCTATTCATTTCAATGGAAGTTGCTCAGTGGCGTTTTGAAGCACCCGGAAGAACGCTCTACTTCCGCATTTCTTTAACAATTTTCAATGTTAAACGCCATATGCGCGGGGTTTCCTTGTGCTAAATGCAGGGGCCCGCCTGCAGTTCCAGCTCTGACAACTACGTCTCACAGCTTCGATGTTGGCCAGCCTTTCTGGGGGCTTGATTACATCTCACCTGACTTCCTGGATTGATGGGCGACAGAATGATGTAGTTGTCGCCATTTGACGATGTCACGCGGGTGCCTTTGAGTGTGGTGGCGGTGCGAGAGAAGTCCTCCTCTTCCTCCTCCTCCTCTTCGTCATCCTCTTCCTCCTCCTCCTCCTCCCCCCTCCCCTCCCTCCTGTCCCTCCAGAGGGACCCCAGGGCGCCTAACCCGGACCTCAGCCCCGAACCGGGGACACGCCCTCTCCGGCGGCCATATTTGCTGTGGGCGGGGCGAGACAGCAGCTTCCTGCCTGTAAACTAACAACGGAACAACAAGGTGAATGGAATTTGAATGTATTATTATTATTATTACTGGATATTACATTAGATTAAGATAAGAAAAGCATTTTGTCCGGAATTATCTGGACGGGAACCCCTTTTGGTGTTTTAAGAATTATGTTACACTTTAGCTATTGAAAAAAAGCAAATCTACAAGCTCATAGCGCGGCACCGAGTGCCGCGCTACGAGCTTGTAGATCTGCTATTTTTGAAAAATTATAAAAATGTGGCGCAAATCTTTGAATATATTCTTTCAGAGCGAACGTTTTTAACTCAAATCTTTGCTTCTGGGGGGGGGGGTCCCGGGAAAAACAACATATTTTCAGATGGGGGTTGGTGGCCAATTACATACAATTTTTGGGGTCCTTGACATATTGAGAACCACTGATACAGAAACAGGTTTTTCAGAAAACTTTCATGATTTAGAAGACATATTTTACATTTCGATGTCAGGCCTAAATGGCTTAACGTGTACTGTCCCATAACTAATCAAATGAAGTAAAGTAAAATATGATGATGATGATGATGATGACTCACGCTGTCTGAGGCTGCTCTGTAAGTCGGCTGGTGAATCAAACCTTCAAAATAAGGTTTCATGACGGGTAGACCTCTCCACACAATCAGCACGATGTTGTTGCTACACATCCTAGAGACGCACACACATGCAGGCACGTAGGCACACACACACACACACACACACACACACACACACACACACACACACACACACACACACACACACACAGTCACGTTTTTTGAGTGATTCATTTATTTAGTAAGTAGTACCGAAGTCCTGACGTCACTTGTTCATCCCGTGGGTTGCGGAAGTTTATCTCTATGGAGAATAACATTGGGTCATCTTAAAATAGTCTCATATAAGAATTGTGGTCCAAAAATAAACACAATATTGTCGAGTAGGTGTCTCTGTATCGTTCACTATAGTCAGTCACTCATATTTGATACAATTTTTGTATATATCCTCTCTTCTCCATTGAGGGCTTATATTAGGGGAAATAGCCAATAATGCACTTTTGCACAAAATAACACCTGGACCTCTTTGGTGGGGACGTAACAACTACAAATAAATGTAAGAAAGCCTTCTAGCATGGAATTATCCTTTAAGTCAGACTTTGGTGCTCTATAAGCAGGATAATGAACGGTAAGCTGCCATTGTTGAGAAATAAACCCCTTTGTGGTGATACAAACACTCCCCTACTTAATGGTGATATAAACACCCTACTTCTTATTATAAATAAAGCCTTCAGAGTGGTAGACTCCTCTACTTCGGCGTCAGAGTCTATTCACACTGTCTGGGTTTATTTCTCCACAATCACTGACTCACCATTCATTCTCCCTTATTCCCTTGGCTTGTACTGTATATTGTCTTTTTTTCAAAGCGGCCGCCACTTTGAAAACCACACTATTACATCACACACTACACGCACGCTCATGTTTGTATTACTATACTTTGGAGGACATCAACATTTTAGGATGCCAACGTTATAAATGCCAGGCATTTTCTCATTTTGTTGGCATAAGCCAAAGCCCAAAGTGTGATGCGTGTCGCGTGGTGAGCTTGTAGATCGACTATTTTCTAAACCTAAACCTGGAATGTGTAATCCTAATCTCAACCTGAATCTTTTCCTAATTGTAATTGTATATGGAACAAACATTTTTAACCATAAAAACAAACATTTCACACACGCACGCACGCACGCACACACACACACACACACACACACACAGTGTACCTGATAGCGTTAGCCAGGTCCACACATTTCCAGTGTTCAACAGGAAGACCATTCAGCTGTAGAACCGAGTCTCCTTGCTGGAGGCCAGAGCGATGGGCGGGACCTCCTGCATGCTCACAAACACACACGCATTGATGCTTAATGTCATGCAAATTAAAAAATATATATTTGAATGAAATGACAATTCTAATCTTAATCCATTATGACCTGAGGCCGATTGTACAAATGCCTTCTACATGTATATGAGTAGTCCTCAAACGGTAAGGTTTTGTGCCAGGGACCGCCAGAAGAGAAAGTTTGTCTTAATAAAGTTAATTTTTCAAACACTTTCACGATTATTCAAAAATAGCAGATGCTCAAGCTTGCGAAAAATGACAGATGCTTTCCCGTTTTTTGTATTTCCTATAAAAACGGGAAAGCATCCCGTTTTATGAGATATGCCTATTTTGTGAACGGATGACAGCTTCCGCTCTTGGCTTTCAGGAAGGCATAGTTTCAGAATCTATGTAGCATTCAGAGATTGTGTTTCCCAACTAGTCTTGTCTTCACAAAGGAAAGTTTAGTCCTGTCTTCACAAAGGAAAGACAGAAGTAGAGAGGACACGTGTGTCTTACCGGGTTCAACAGCCTGAACTCTGGCAGGACAGTCGGCACAGATTGTGAAGCCAAAGCCATCATTCCCACGAACAATGTTCACCTGTAGCAACAAAGAACACATAGAAACAGAATGTGTTTAATGTACAGTAGTTTATTAAGCTCTATATTCTGATAGTAGTAGTAATCATTGCAATGCTATGGTATGAACTTCCCATTGCAATCAGAATGTGTGAAAATTATGTTTTTATGTGGCCACACCCACCAGTTCATTAGGTATATCTGGTTATCAGGTGGGTGGTGATCCAAACGTGCCAATGGAAAAAAACAGTGATATAGTGACATCACAATATCATCCCCTCCCCTAACCCCTCCCCCTTTATCATACAACAACAGCTGTGGTGTGGCTTCAGTTCAGGTGGATTACCACCCATCACCACCCACCAGGAAAACCAGGCATACTTAATGAACTGGTGGGCGTGTCCACATACAAAGTACTGTAGACTTTTTTGAAAAAACATCTTCCTCCTTGTATAATAATAATACCTGATGATCATGTTTTAGGGTGGCAAGAAATCATGGCACTAACCCAACAACCCAACAAAATAAAACACTTTTATTTCAAACCAAAAGCAATATAAACATAACGTGTTTGATGTGTTCATGTGTTTAATATTTCATATTATATAATGGAGGGCGATGAGTTTCTCAGATAGACAAAATGTATCTTTCTTTTCGCAGGGCCAGCCTGTTTGAAGTTTCTGTTCCCACGGCAACCTAAATAGCGACAGAGGAAAAGAGAGGATGAAGACAGTGGGAACGGAGGAAGAGAGGAGCGGGGGGTAGAGACCATTCTGTCCCTGGGAGTTTTCTGACGACAAAGGACTTTAAATCTTCAACTGACAGATAGATTAAACTTCTCAGGAAACAGAATGTACAGGAGGACCGAGCTAGCTTGTTTCTCATTGACTCGAGCCCAAGACAAACAATAGAAAGGCAAGAGACGCCATCTCTCTTTACTTCCCATATCTGTGTGATGTAGGTAGGTGGCCGGCCGGCCTCCGTGGGAGACCAGAAGTCTATTGATTCCAAAATGGGAGAAGTGGACGTGAACACAGCTTCTGACACGGGTCGGGATCCGGAGGAACCGGAGGAACCCGGAGGAACCGGGTCCAACCAGGAACCGGTGGAACCGGGTCCAACCAGGAATGGGTTCCATCACATTTGGAACCGTTTCCGGAACCGTTTTTTTTTATCACACAAATGTCTTAACCCATTTAGACCTGAGTTAAAAACATTCACTTTGAAAGAATATATACCACATTATGCCACATTTTTACGATTTTTCAAAAATAGCAGACCTACAAGCTCGTAGCTCGCCACTCGGTGGCGCGCTATGAGCTTGTAGAGCTGCTATTTTTCATTTGGAACCCCCTATAGGAATCGTTAGGGAACCGTTAAGGATTTGCACCGTTTATTTATTTCCTCATTTGAAAACACTGAGAGCAGGCAGGTGCGTCAGCTGCGCTCCGTTACTTAACAAGATAGCGGTCTATATAAGCAGGCTCCTCATAATATGGGTATAATAACATTATTTTGTTGCATATAGTGACTTGTGACTCGAGTGGACTCGTGGGTGTGGAGTCCAGAGTCCCGTGGTACGAGACCGAGTAAAAGGCTGAGTTAAATTACGTGAGAGACCGAGTAAATGAAAATGCGGACTCGAGTACGACACTAACCAATTATGATATGAAGATAGGTTGAAAATGGGTGAAGTTGTCCTTTTAGAGAGAGAGAGAGAGAGAGCGAGAGAGAGAGAGGCAGACAGGCAGGCAGGCTGGTATGTTTTTCTACCTCTGGTCAACATGTCAGCTAGCTGCCTGTTCAAACATTTCTGTGTGTGTGTGTGTGTGTGTGTGTGTGTGTGTGTGTGTGTGTGTGTGTGTGTGTGTGTGTGTGTGTGTGTGTGTGTGTGTGTGTGTGTGTGTGTGTGTGTGTGTGTGTGTGTGTGTGTGTGTGTGTGTGTGTGTGTGTGTGTTACTATGCTTGTGAGGACCAAATGTCCAGAAGTATCAGAATGTGAGAAGCAGACGTTGTGAGGACCATTTTCCTGGTCCTCATAAGAATTGGTTTGTTTGTTTTATGGGTTAGAAATTATTTGGGGAGGGTCGCCCGCTAGCCTAGTAGTCCAGACGCATGCCACATATAGGCTCTTGCCTGACAGTGTGCCGCGTGTTTGAGTCCCGTTCATGACGACCTTTGCTGCATGTCTCTCCCCTTCTCTCTCTCTCCCTCTTTCCTGTCTGTCTTCACTGCAACTATCTATAGGTTATGCGCGTGACATCATCATCATACCCGGACGTTATGCGGGAACGCCTACTCAATGGCAAAAAACTTTTTGGCCTTGACAGCCCATATATCCAAACAGAAAAGTCCTATCTCATTGTATTAAAAAACATTAAACGACGTTAAACTCACTTTGCCACTCGATTTGCCATTCACTTTGTGCATGCGTATACCCTCTATAAAAGGCACAAAAGCAACAAAAAAAAATCTTACAAAAAATAAAAATAAAGATTTGGGGAGTTTGGCAAAGATTCAGGTTGGGGTTAGAAAATAGTAAAAAGTAAAATGAAGGCAAAGATAAAGGATAAGGCACAGCTAAAATATAGAGCCCTAAAGAGGTTAGGTTTAGGGTTGGGTTTATGATTTATACTTAGTTACGTGCCGGTATGCATGTCAGGGTTGGTTCAAACATGTCCTCATAGTGTGTGTGTGTGTGTGTGTGTGTGTGTGTGGGGGGGGGGGGGGACAGAGCGAGAAGGAAAAAAGAAAGGCAGAGTGCTTGTGTCTCTGCTTTCCATTTGTGTTGTGAATACATTCAATTTTAATTTATTTGAATTATTGAGGCACCAGTCACACACACACACACACACACACACACACACACACACACACACACACACACTCTGTATAAACAAAGATCACATCATACATTCACACAGCACATACACACGCACACATGCACGCACATGCGACACATACACACACACACTGTATGAGCACAGATCACATCATACATTCCCACAACACGCACGCACGTATGCACGCACGCACGCACACACGCACACGCGCGCGCACACACACACACACACACACACACACACACACACACACACACACACTGCTTCGCTGAGAGATAATGTGGCACACTCTGAGCTTGTAGATCTGTTATTCTCGGCATGCGACGCCATTACGCGACAGAGTTATGAATCGGGCCTTCAGGAGGCTATCATAGAAACCCACCTGAGGTAGATTTTGTCCAATGCAGTCTCGACACAATCTGTGGATGGTGTGCATTTCTCCTCCTCTCCTCTCCTCTCCTCTCCTCTCTTCTCCTCTCCTCGTCTTGTTTCAGACACTGTCCAGTCTGTTGTTGTTGTGGTTGTCGTGTTCTAGTTCTATCTTCCTGTGTGTCGGGTTAGTCCATCAAATGGTCTAGGGTTTTGTCCAGTCGTGCAGATGGCCGAGTGGTTATAAGTTGCGTACCTTACATATATATAGGCTCTGATGTAGCTCGACTGTCTGCGAGTCCCGGGTTCGATTCCTGAGCCCAGCGGATCCTGGCTGCGCGTCACACCCCGTCAAACAATCCCCACTGTACTGTACTATCAAATAAAGGCAGAAAAGCCCCCCCAAAAAATATATTTTTTTACAAAAAATTGATTATATTCCAGTATAAGAGCAGTCTAGCGTTGTACTGGTTCTGATGTTGTTCACTTCTGTGCTACTGGGTGGAAGTTAAAACCTCTCCCCTCATGGGAACAGCCAGCTCAACAATACAAGGAAACGACCCCCCCCCCTCCTCACTCCACACACACACACACACACACACACACACACACACACACACACACACACACACACACACACACACACACACACACACACACACACACTGCACTACAACTTTGTGTGGACACCTGATAAGCACGCACACTTCCTGCACACACACACACACACACACACACACACACACACACACACACACACACACACACACACACACACCCCCCCTCCCCCGTGTGAATATTCATTCATAGTAATAACAGGATCTCACAAAAATCCGTTCTTCGACTTTTACTATATGACTCACTTGCATTATGTGACCCTCAGACAGTCTATGTGGGCTACGCGTGCCAACTGCTGCCCACTGCCCAGGATTTGTCATATCTGCCCTGTGCAATTTTGGGTTATGAAGGCTAAAAGCCAAGCAGAATTGTAATTTCTATTTATATGGCCAAAATGAAGAAAAAAAAACACAATTAAATTGTTCGCCACAATTATTTGTGTGACAATTCATCGTCAAGTACAATTTCATTCATGATACAGAGAAGTCCAATCTCATTCATTGTGACATGTGTGAATATTTCATTTATCGGTCAATGACTGAATTCAACGCACCAGAATCAAATTAATCAACAATCAATCTGCAGTGCTTGGTTGCCAAATTCAACAAGACAGGCATAGGCAGACATAAACAAACACACAGCAATGTCATTTTACAGCTAAACAGTAGAGTAGACTAAAGAATATTTTTGTCAGTCCAGTGTGTCATTGTCTAGGTCAATTAAGCTACGATCACCATTCGGTGGTCAATATTTGAAAACATTTGAGGCAAGAAATAGGCAATAGTTTGAATATTGATTAATATTGGATCAAGACTTCCTACCCGGACTTGTGCAAGCTGAACTGTTGCGCTTGATGCACCTGGCATAACAATTAATGTGATTGTTTGTGAAACAAGCATTTACAGAGAGAAAGAGGATAACCCAAGCTGTTCATACATAGCAATATTGGTGAGTTTACCAGCATTAAATACAAAAACTTTTCTGGCCCACATATGGGGTTGTCAATATAGGTATGCAATAGGAGATTATAAGGATACTCTCTAACTTGATTTCGGCTACGTGCCCAGCCTTGCGGTCTGCTGCTTGCTATGACGTCTAAATCATTGTGCTTTTTGTACATTTGCACCATTGAGCCAGATCTGTGTGTGTGAGTGTAGCCCTACTGTATATGTAGCTACTATAGGAGATCACAAGTAGCACCCGCTTCAAATGTTATCAATATCAACCGATAATCACCAATATTATGTTCATTATCAGACCATGCAATGGGGCAACATGTGGACATTTCCTACATATTATACTGCCTACTGTGAGTAGGGGACTAGGAAACGTGGAAGTGAAATGACTGCCGCAGAAGCGAAAACATTGTGAAACTGCGCTATACAACAACTTTGCTTTATGTTTACTTACGTGGCTGGTTAAGGCTGAGGTTAGGGTATAGGGTTAGGGTTGGATTTAGGTTTGGGGTTAGTAATAGGGTCAGTAGTCGGACAACGCGACCAACAATGGCTGACAACAAACGTCAATATGTAGGAAATGTCCATATACTGGCATGGTCTTGATAAGGGCTGATGACGGCTATATATTCTGATAACATCCAAAACCGCTAAGTAGACAATTGAAAACACCTACCAATCAATTAGCCCTGGCACTACTCTCTGAGTCACTCCCCCCTCTCTTAATTAGGTGAGAGTTCATGAGAAGAAATGTGGGAAAAGTGAAAAACGTGCTTCCTTGGTCTCTGCATAATGCTAATGGTTAAACACCTTGGATGTCCAAGCCGGAGTTCTCCGTCCAAGTTCAAGGTCACGGTCAAGTGCCCAAGCCGGAGATTGATAAACAAGACGGAGATTAATGAAAACAAAACCGTTCGCATCGCTCTAGAGCCTAGGAGCGCTTGTTGCCCGATCCGATGACGTGTCAAAAAGTGACACGTCATCGAAAATCTCCCCTGCCTGTTTAGCTGACGAAAATCTTAAAACGATCATAACTCCCGATCTAAATCATCCCGTCTAATTCTGAAAAAAGATCCTGTGTTAGACGGCGCTCAGCGGTCCAGTCGCTAGTCGCGATAGATTTATTATTACCTCCCGTTGTTGTCGATCGACTCTAGAGTGTTGTGGCTATTGTTGGAAAAGTGGTCCGTGCGCTACAAATGATGGGCACCCTGGATGAAATGGATTAAATAGTTCCGGGCTTCTAAGGTGTTAATGTCCATGTGGAAGTTCAGATCAATTGTCCAACCCACTGAGGAGAAAGTTGGACAGAATAAAGGACAACAGAGAGGAAGGAAATATGGACAGACAAGGTATCCTTACTTAATAATAGTATAGTAGGATATAGCCTTGGATCAAGACTACCGTAGATGTATCTTATTGAGTATGACTTTTACTTTCGTATCTACTGTATGATAGTCTTGGGCCAGCACGCTCCACTTTCACCAGTAAAGCCCGTACTTCTCCGAACATGTTCAAATGCAAAATATAAGGTGCTTGCTTACACGGTTGCCCCAAATGTTAACTCTCACTTCGGAGACTCTGTGGAATGTATTAGTTCATATCTTTCAATAGATGTGTGTTTTAATCCCGTCTGTGCCCGAACGCCCTTACACCCCCCCCCCCCCCCCCCCCCCCCCCCCCCCCCCACACACACACACACACACACACACACACACACTGGGGGGTGCAGGCCAAGACTACGAAAGTAACAATCAGAAAATACATCTACATCAAAGTCAAAGTCATACGATTAGTCACAGACGTTACCGCAGTGAAATTTGTTCTCCGCATTTGACCCATCTCTTGGAACGGTGAGCCGCAGCGTGCGCCGCGCTCGGGAATCATTAGTTGATTTGACCCCCAATCCAACCCATTGATGCTGAGTGCCAAGCAGGGGGGCATTGGGTCCCATTTTTATTTGGTATGACCCGGCCGGGGATCGAACCCAGTTTCAGGGCGGACACTCTAACCACAAGGCCACTGTCTGGGTACATCTATACAGTTGTATGCTAGTCTTGATGAAAGGCTAAGTAGTAGGATACTGTAAGTTAAAAAGTAAGACTAAAAGTAGGCCTAAAGCACTCATCTATTTGTCTAATAAACCCAATATCTATTGCTGCAGTGGCCTCGTGTATGTGCACTCAAACTCACATTACTATACATCTGTGGAAGAAAAAAAAAACGATGCCAAAATATCTGTATTTCAAGGTGTATGATACAATGTAAAGTATAAACAATAGTGTGTGTATTTTTTGCATGTACGTGTGTGGCACAATCAATCAACTTCCTGGGGACAAACAGAGTGCAATAAGAGTATATCCAGCTTCCTGATGGACAGGAAGCAGCTTTTTGAGTCTGGGAAAGAAAGCGCGTCTCAAAGCCCTTGACGCTCAGCACAGGGGCACCTCAAGGCTGCTCGCTAACTCTCTCTGCACACCAATAAATACTACAATACATTGTGTTGCAATCAGTGGTCGAGAGAAACTAAGTACCGTACTTAATTAAGTACAATTTCGAGGTAGTTTTACCTTCTTCAGTATTTCCAATTTTCTGTACTCTTATTTCTACTCCACTACATCTCAGAAGCAGGCACGGACTGGCACAGAAAATCGGCCCTGACATTTGTGGTCTTCAGCCGGCCAAAAGACGGCTCAAAGACCACAAATGCCAGGGCCGATTTTCTGTGCCAGTCCGTGCCTGCTTCTGTACTACTATGTATTTTTTTATTATTACTTTTTCTTTTTGTTTTGGCTCAGCCCTGGCCCCATGCATGCCCAAGCAGCCCTTCTGGCATCTGCCAGAATTGCCAGACTGTCCAATCCGGGCCTGGCAGAGGCAAATGTTAAACTTTAGTTACTACTAGTTACTTTTTAGAGATAGATTTGTATTACTAAACACATATTAACTACTTCAGGCCTTGTAGATCTGCAATATGAATGTGTACATAGAAACAGATGTGGCTTGGTCTCTCTCTCTCCCCCAAGCTCATCATTCTTCTTCTTGCTTCAATGGGAGGGAGAACGCAGGAATTGGGGCCAAAAGTTCAATTCACAACCACGAAAAAGCAAGCAGGCTACGAAACGGCTGTAAGTGTTCTGTCTGTCTGTCTGTCTGTCTGTCTGTCTGTCTGTCTGTCTGTCTGTCTGTCTGTCTGTCTGTCTCTGCTCTCTTTCATTAGCCTGCGATTTGTATCATGTGTGTGACATCAGCAAGGATGGATGGATGGATGGATTGATTGATTGATTGATTGATTGATTGATTGATTGATTGACAATGCCACCTATGTGGCTTTCAGTCAGAGGGTATGCGTGTGACATCATCATACCCATAACTTAAGTTATGCGGGAACGCCTACCTACTGAGAAAGTTGCCAGCCTATACATCCACACAGAAAAGTCCATCTGATTGTATTAAACGACATTAAACAACATTAAACTCACTTTGTCACTCGATTTGGCGCATACCCTCTATTCCTGTGATAGGTTATAATTTGGCATTCTCATAAACACTAGATATGTTATAAAAACTGTTGGAAATCTGTGTTTTAAGTACTAAATCCACCCACCGTTCCACAGGGTAAACTCCCTGTAAGAGAGGAGAGGAGAGGAGAGGAGAGGTACAGATATATTATTCAGGTCAGTGACTTACCACATCTGGAGCAGAAATAAACTGACTGCCTATGTGTCACACATAACGTGTGTGTGTGTGTGTGTGTGTGTGTGTGTGTGTGTGTGTGTGTGTGTGTGTGTGTGTGTGTGTGTGTGTGTGTGTGTGTGTGTGTGTGTGTGTGTGCTGTATACAGCTATATTGCATCATTTATGTTGATGTTATAATGCACTAAGCGGCTAAGTTTCCTTGCCCCCAAACACCCACATCCACCCCCCCCCATCACACACACACACACACACACACACACACACACACACACACACCACACACACACACACACACACACACACACACACACACACACACACACTACTATAGATAGATAGATAGATAGATAGATAGATAGATAGATAGACACTGTAGATAGATAGATAGATAGATAGATAGACAGACACTGTAGAGTGTAGATAGATAGACACTGTAGATAGATAGATAGATAGATAGATAGATAGATAGATAGATAGTGGTGTGTGTTGAACCACTCTGGCTGACTGGGACTGATGGAAACGGTTGTGACAGCAGGACATGAATTATGAATGATCAAAATGCTTTCCAGAGTATCACAGTACTTGTGATACTGTTGACTTCTGTCATGCTGCACATTGGTGCAACTCGCTGCTTGCGCTTGTATAAGTGACGAATAAAACCTATTCTGGACAGAAATCAAGCCCAGCTCTTACCGATGCTTTGACCGACATTTTGTCAAAAACTTAGATTTGATTGTTTTTTAAAGTTTTTTTAAAGTTAAACTTGGAACATTCAGTAGATTTTCTGTGGTTTTCTGAATAATTTGCCTCAAAAAGTGGTCCATGGACGGTGATGTTGTCATCAGCAGAGACGAAATGTTTTTATAATCGTCATGGGGGCTTATTTGTAACACTTTTTAAACGTGTCACAGTGTTTAGATTATAAACAGAAGAGCATGTTTAAATGCCATGATTGCACAGTCATCTGGTAGGCTACTCCTTTTCATTGTGAACAAGTAGCCTAAGCACAGTATCTGCATGTGTACAAGAGGACAGGCAACGCCCCCCCCCCCCCCCCCCCCCCCCCCCCCCCCCCCCACGGTGAGGACAAAAGAGGTGTTAAGGTGCGTTCAGACTTGGATGGTAAGAGCGGCGCGATTACATACAAAGTCAATGCAAAGGCGAGAATTGCTCGAACGGGCGCGGCCCGACCTGGCGCGGTACGAACGGGACAAACCGACTATAGGCGAATATACTGTACATTCAGGTCTAATTCCTCATGGGGGCTCGAGCCCCGCAGCCCCCACGGAGTCTACGTCACTGGTCATCAGAATCAAGATCTGGACCTATCAAACAATGTAGTGGATTTTTGTAGTGTACAATTTACAATTTAGGCATTTAGCAGACGCTCTTATTCCAATGTGTATTTACACATTGATTGCCAGGTATATAATCAATATGTTATTACTTTTCGATTTTTGAATTCCAATTTAAGTGATTTAAGGTCCCTACACACCGGACACGTTTTCGGATTTTTAGCTGTGTTTTTCCGTCGGTTTTCCGAAAAACGCGTCCAGTGTGCAACCACCTTTAGGGTCCTGTTTTTAATAATTGTCATTGGTCACCCTACTCAGTTTGTTCACACTCAAGTCCTCATGTGTGCACCTGAACGATTCTCCATGCTCATTTTAATGAGCATGGAGAAAGCTATTTTCCACATGGGCAATAGGCTAATCGGATTGAGTCGCTTACACTTTAGGCATGGACATCGGATGTTACCATGACAATAGTTTATGGTTCTCAAAGTGGGGTCCAGGGACCCCCGGGGTAGTCATTTGGGGTCCCAGGTGGGGACGGCAAATGCCACCCCATAGTCACCTCAAAATGATGCATATTACTTTCTCCACCTCTGAGGGTTTATGATTCTGAACCACTTCCACCCTGGTGTTACTACTTTGGGCATGTCATTGTAGGCAAACAAACATTTTCTTGTCCTTTTATCCCGTCCAAATTAGCAAAAGATAATGGCTGTAAAAGCTCACAATGACGTATTTATGAGTTCATTATTTTAGCAACTTTTCTAATATGTTTTATTTTGTATTTATAATTTTGGCTTTTAAAGATTATGTCATGGCAGCCAAGTCAAGTTTAATGTTTGTTTAAGGCAGTAATAACGACGTAAGATGTCACATGGCCAATATAAATACATCTTGCGCCCCTCACTTCACACCAATGTGATTATTTTTCGCCACCCCTACTTTGTCTTTAAAATGACACCTCTGCCTTGTGTTCCAGCTAGGGGGCTAAAATATCGATCATTAGGAACCAACTGGACCTGGAACAACTTTTGGGGACCATATTGGTACACATAATATGATATCACAGTATTAGAACAGTATATACACATCAAGTACTCACAGTCAATTGTGGGGTGTAGTTACTGGAGGCTTCACGTGGACCGGCGTGGCCGTCTTTCTGCGGATGCTGCTGGCAGGCGGCGGAGGTGAGATGGAGGAAGGGTCCGGCCGCTGGTGCAGGCCCCGTGGGTTCGGGGGGTCCGCCGGCGGATGAGGGGGTCTCGGGAGGCGGTTCAGGGCGGAGGTCAGGGGAGTCCCGGGGTTCGGGGTTGGACCGCGGCGACGACGACGTCGTCGTCGCTGGGGACGTGGTGGGGTTGTTGTCGTCGACGCCGGAGTCCCACGGCTGTCCTCCTAGGAGACAGTCATCATCGTATCCCGCCCACGACCAAGCGCTGTTCTTCCAGAACATCTTCAACACCGTTCACAGTCAATTAACTAACCCTACTAACTCTCACTCCCCATGGAATGAACTGAACTGGCTCCGTTAACACACAGGAGTACTCTGCACTTAGCACGCTATAATCCTCCCCTCCTCCAGTAGTAGAAGATACTACTACTAGTGCCACTATATTACTGTCTAGTTAAAACATTATAATAATAATAAGTAAAATAAATATTAGTTACTAAGACTACAAGTCAACAGATGACCAGCTACTAGAAAAACACCTTTGAAGAAGATTAACTTCTCCTCCATCTCTCCCTCCCTCCCTCTCTCTATCCCTCTCTCTCTCTCTCCCCCCCTCTCGGGTCTGTGTTACTTTCTTTCTGCCTCTCCTTATCTTCGCGTGGTCAGAGAGCGAGAGCGAGCGAGTGCCATATGAAGTGGTAACATCAGCTTAGGAGAGAGAAAGAGAGAGAGAGAGAGAGAGAGAGAGAGAGAGAGAGTGGGATATTGAGTTGGCAGGGATGAACAGATGAAGAGGAGAGGGGCACATGCTCTGGAGGGTGGGGGTTGTTCATAGGTCGAGTGATAGATAGCTCAAGAGAGAGAGAGAGGGAGAGGGAGAGAGAGAGACAGAGAGACAGAGAGCGGGAGTGTGAGCAGTAGTTATTGTGCTACTACACATAGTTACCGGGCAGGGTTCGCATCACTATGGCAACTCTCTGGACCCCTGGGGAGACAGAGAGAGAGAGAGAGAGAGGGGGGGGGGGGGGGGGGGGGGGGGGTGCAGGGGGGGCAGCAGTCACTTTCTCCCCTCTCTTTCTTTCTTTCTTTCTTTCTTTGTCTTTCTGTCTCCACATTGAACCTCAGAAATGATCTCTTCATTATCTCCCTCTGAATCTCTCTCTCTCTCTCTCTCTCTCTCTCTCTCTCTCTCTCTCTCTCTCTCTCTCTCTCTCTCTCTCTCTCTCTCTCTCTCTCTGTGTGTGTGACATTAAAGGAATCCTTGAATTGTCCAACTCAGTGATTCTCAACTTTTTTTTTATTTTATTTCGAGGACCACCACTTTGATACATTTGTTTTCATATCATGGGAACCCAATCTACGAGTGTTTCTGAATGGTACCGCGGGCAACTGGAACGGAAGCAGCTATAGGTGGCTGCATCGACAATCCGTCCGTCCAGCGGGGAGTTCCGTATTTACTGGGTTTTTTAGGTTTTGCGTGACCCCCGCGGACACGCAGAAAAATAGAGCACTTAAAAAAAGCATTAAAAAATTATTCACGCTCGGAGCTGCGGGTGCGGTGCGCACAACCGGAGCTTAGCACAACCTGCGCACCGCACCGAACCGCACCCACACTCACTGTAGCCGGGTTCCATTGAGTATAGTGGCAGCGTACCGTTGCGGCCCTCCCGCGGACTCCGCAACGGAGCGGAGCAATTCTGTCCCCAGTGTAGCCCCGCCCTGAGAGTACAGACATTATGATCCATGTGGACCCCATGGTGGTCCCTGGACCGGATGTTGAGAAACACTGGTCCAACTCAATATTACCTGCAGGATGATCAGCTCGTTGTCTGGTCTGTGATTGGCTCAGCTCAGGTCGTTGTCTGGTCTGTGATTGGCTCAGCTCAGGTCGTTGTCTGGTATCTGATTGGCTCAGCTCAGGTCGTTGTCTGGTCTGTGATTGGCTCAGCTCAGGTAGTTGTCTGGTATCTGATTGGCTCAGCATAGGTCGTTTTCTGGTCTGTGATTGGCTCAGCTCAGGTCGTTTTCTGGTCTGTGATTGGCCCAGCTCAGGTCGTTGTCTGGTCTGTGAATGGCTCAGCTCAGGTCGTTGTCTGGTATCCGATTGGCTCAGCTCAGGTCGTTGTCTGGTATCTGATTGGCTCAGCTCAGGTCGTTGTCTGGTCTGTGATTGGCTCCGGTCCTGGCCACAACTCTTCCGCTGGGATGCGACCTTCACATGTTTGCTACGTCCTAGCTCCTCCCCCAGCAGGTAGTACCAGCCAATGATCACCTGCCAATTAGTGGTCAGCTGTCACTCAAACTCAGAAAGAAAAACGGTCTTGTAAACATTGCTCTCCTTAAAAGTTACATAATCATAGTACGCGAGTACATAAACTGTATACTATAAGTACATATACTACTCATACTGTTACATGAGTACATATTTGTGAACATAACTTGTACTGACCTTGGAGGAAGAGATGAGAGAACGGATGCCGAAACTCATACAGCCCACAAAAACACTACGCCTACATGCAGAGAGAGAGAGAGAGAGAGAGAGAGAGAGAGAGAGAGAGAGAGAGAGAGAGACAGAGAGACAGAGAGACAGAATATTAAGAGGCCGCAGACGAACACTTCATAAAAAAGCCCATTTGATTACAATAAAAAGTAGAGGAAGTAAAAGGGGGAAATAGTTGAATCAAGGTCTCACCTAGAGGAGTGTAATCTGTTCCGAACCGTCACTAACAATCTTTTGTAGTGGTCGTTATTACATAGTGACCTGTGGCACACACACACACACACGCGCGCGCGCGCATATACGCACGCACACACACACACACACACACACACACACACACACACACACACACACACACACACACACACACACACACACACACACACACACACACACACACACACACACACACACACAGTTAAAACTAATCTAGCAAGCAAATCATGTCAAAATGGTGTGAGTGTGTGCGTGCATGCGTGTCTTACAGTCGAAGCTTTTGGTTGTATTTGGGGTTGTGAGAGTTCAGAATAGTTCTGCTCCTGGTTCTGATGTGGTCCAGGTCTGGAACAAGACACACCTGCAACAATAATAATGACCTGACTGTTCATTTATCGTTGCTGTCAAGTGGAAACCTTGTATGTCTGATACAATGTTAATAACCCTGAAAGTGTATATTCCATAATGTGAACAGAGTCAACATCTTGCTAAAAGGATCAATATTTTGGCTCGCATAACCAATTTCCAATTCAACTTTTTTTGTTTGTTAAACCTAATCCTTTTAGTTTGTAGTTTTCCTCTATGATCAGACATTTCTAATGCTCTTCGTGAGTTCATTGTGTGCAAGTGAACTAATCTAACCACTAAGTAATTAATTGGTTGTGATGTACATTAAATTAAGAACTGTCAACAGACAGGCAGGCAGGCAGACAGACAGACAGACAGACAGACAGACAGACAGACAGACAGACAGACAGACAGACAGACAGACAGACAGACAGACAGACAGACAGACACACAGACAGGAAATTACCGTGACATAGGAGTCGCATGACCGGTCAGCTTTTCCCAACAACCTTCTGGCTTCATGGACTAGAGAGACAGCAGGACAAACACTATACATTATTTAATATAACACTTAAAATATTGGCAATATTTTTTCTTAATTTGTTGTGGAAAGCATTACACTAATACATCACTTCACGGAGGTAGTCCCCTGTGTGTATGCGTGCGTGCGTGCGTGCGTGCGTGCGTGCGTGCGTGTGTGTGTGCGTGCGGCCGTTACCATGAATGTTTATGTGTCCATCTTCTGTAGTGACTGACAGTCGTAGTTGGCCTATGGGAGACCAGACACTGCATTAGTGTCACATTCTTTTCTTGAGTAAAAGTATCTGTCACAGGGCAGCCCGTGCCCTATAGGCCTACATACACTGAGGACAATGAGGACAATGCACACTTCTAAGTACACAGAAGCTTCCATTTGACTAACATTGCCAGCCGGCTTTGGAAATGACTGTGTGGAAGTGTTCGTCATGGACAGTGGTACATCCTGGTATTTCCCAATGCATGTAATGTTTGAAGTGTTCTGTTTATTTATTGATTGGTCACCTCATCTCATCAGTGTGGGCACACCTCTCTCAATTGGAGGGTGCCAAGTATTGTAGAGGAGGAGGGGTGTGTTGTCTGTCTGTATTTAAGAGCAATATTTTAGTAGTCTGTTGAATATAATGTGGAGTGAGAAATTTAACTTATATTATGTTGTACAACATCTTTAAAGGTGAGGTTAGTCATAGGCTATGAGAATGTATAGCTGGGTTAATGACTGTTAATTGATTGCATGCCATGTGGTAGGATCCACTCCCTATAAGAGGGAGACTGCAGGGGCATTCAATTATTTGGGCTTGGACCAACAAGCTGTAAGCACCTAGGGGAGAGCTGCCAGGGCCCTTATCCTGTAAGGGTGTCACCTGTTAAACAGTATCTTAAGTTCCTAGGTTGTTTTCATTAGTTTAGTTTGCTGTCAAGTATTAGTTTAATTTTTATATTTTGGTAAAGTCTTATTTTGATTTGTTATTTAAGGAAAACTCGTTTGGGAGAAAATAAAACGCCCCAAACTTTGCATCTCTGGACTCTGGACACATTTTGGAGCCTTGAGCAATCGGCCAACTTCACAGTATCAATACATCATACTGCAATGTAGACATAGCCTACTCTCTAACAAGTAAAAATCCACTAAATAATATGCACATCAAAAGTACCAAAAGTACTCATGCAGAATGCCCCATTTCTTTTCAAGTGTACAAAATGTATAGACAATCTTTTGAAAATAGCTGATCTACAAGCACAGATTGACTTGTAGATTGTCAATTTTCAAATAGCCATATGGATAAAGTGGTTAATTGTATGGAGCAAAAAGTACAATATTTGCCTCTGAGATGTAGTGGAGTAAATGTCAAACAAAGTACTGGAAATTGAAAATACTCCAGTAAAGTAAAAAGATTCCTCTGGGGCGGATTCAAAATTTCTGGCGAAAACAGCCGGTGGATCCTGGTTCACCGATCTGTACCGATTTTTCTTCTTCTGGTTAGTCTCCTCTATTTTCAGGGCTTAATGGGTTAATGTAAATTGTAAAATATGAAATTGTACCTTTTCCCAAAACGGGGAACTTTGTGAACAGTGTTGTATTAAACTACACAGTAGGCCTATGGGGGCAGCGGTGGCCGAACGGTTTGCGGAGCGGTCTTGATACCGGAAGGTCGCCAGTTCAAATCCCCAGACCGGCACATTAAAATTACCACCGCTGAAGTGCCCTTGAGCAAGGCATTGAACCCCTACCATTAAATGTTCTATGAGCAGGGTGTGGCTGTAAACAAGCATCTCGAGCTTAGTCCACTTCCCTGGGTAAACAAAGAACTTTGCTTTGCTTTGCTGCTGCCCTGTGTTTTAAAGATATTTTAATCTCATCAAGCTATGATAAATGAGTTAAATTAAGATCAGATAAAAACGTAAGATTATATAATCTTACCTGTTCCTCTAAAATAAGAGGGATGGATCTTTCTCCTCCTTCTGCCGTTCTCAACAACTGTGTGCCCCGGAGAGTCAGCCTCCTTTTGCTGCCCCCTGGTGGGGTAGATGTCCCACTGCAGCTGAGGTCTGGAGGCTCTGCCTCTGGAGAGGAAATCATCCATGTTCTGGAGAGGAAGAACAAACCATGGACGTCACCTCTCAGCTTGTATGCAGCAGTGGTTCCCAAACATTTTCATGCCAAGGACCCCCAAATTGACACTAATTAGACCCCCATTTGAAAAATATATGCCGGGGACCCCCATAAGAGATGTTTTTTACATCTCTAGCAGTGATTCCCAACCCGTTTAATTTCAAGGACATGCATTAGTCACTGGTTCCCAAACTTGTTTCAGGCAGAGACCCAAAAGAGAGATTAGATAGACGTTTGCCCGGTGACCCAAACTAGTGAAATTATCTATTAATTATTATCTAATTATTGTCTACAAGCGCACAACAATACGTCGCTTTGCGAGCTTGTAAGTTAACTACTTCCTAATTATTTATTTTTTTGCATTTAAGGAATTGCCTATTTTGTTTGTTTGAAAATGTATAATTTAAAAAATAAATCATTTTAAATGTAGGAAAAGAAAATGGCATTTTTACTCAAGTCGTGACCCATACAAATCGGTCAGTGACCCTGCTGCACAAATGGGCCCCCCACTGTTTGGGAAACAGTGGTATAGAGTAAGTATTTTCCATGGTAGGCTAATATACTGTACCTGGGTATTGGTTTTAGAGTCAGCAGTAAGTCTGTTCCTGGGTTCAGACTGTCTGCCAGACCTCCCCAGACCACTGCTGCTGTTCCTGGGTTCAGACTGTCTGCCAGACCTCCCCACACCACTGCTGCTGTTCCTGGGTCCATGCTGTGTGCCGGACCTCCCCAGACCACTGCTGCTGTTCCTGGGTCCATGCTGTGTGGTGGATCTGTTGGTTGAGGTTCCACGCTGTGTTGTTGTTGTTGTGGAGCTGTTGGCAGTGGTGCAAAGTAACCAACTTAGTGTTGGGTCAGCTACATGTAGCTTAACTTGCCCAACACTGGTTTTAATTATTTATTGGTGGGGTTTTTTCCCAGTAAGAATTGAGGCTCGAATACCTGCACGTATAGTGGGGTAAGCAATCTATTAAAGTTAATTAATAGGCCTATTAGCTATGATTCACTGTTTTGCAGTGTTTTGGCGGGCATTGATGCAGTCGTAATGGCAGATTTTGCACTTGGGTTGCATGCCGACAAAACACTGTACTCAAGTGAGTTTGTACATCTACAAGCTTGTTGTGAGCTTGTAGATCTGCTATTTTTAAAATATATATTTTTTTTACCTTTTGAAAACTCGAAATGGGACACTTCTGCATAATACATTTTTCTTTTATTTTTTCAATTACATAATAAAGTAGCCTACAGCTCCACCAGAGAGCTCCAGACTTCCTTCTCAGAGCAACATTAGGGACTTCCTCCTGGGGGATCCCGAGACGCTCCAAGGCCAGTGAGTCGATGTGTTTCCTCCAACCGTGCCTTGGTCTGCCCCGGGGTCTCCTCCCAGTGGGACGTGCCTCGAGGACCTCCCTAGGGAGACGCCCGAGAGGCATCCTAACCAGATGCCCGAACCACCTAAGCTGGCTCCTTTCCAGGCGAAGAAGCAGCGACTCTACTCCAAGTCTCTCTCACGTGACACCCTATGCCAGCCACCCATCGAAGAAAACTCATTTCGGACATTTTATGCCAATAGTTTTGTACTTTCATTCCTGTCAATTTTGAATACCAGACTTTTACTTGTATCAGAGTATTTTTACATTGTGGATTTGATATGTTTACTTAAGTAAAACAAAATCAGAGTAGGCATACTTGCAACACTGTCTGTTGGTTCCAAGCTGTGTAGTGGATCGGTTGGTTCCAAGCTGTGTAGTGGATCGGTTTGTTCCAAACTGTGTAGTGGATCGGTTGGTTTCGAGCTTTAGTGGCGCCCCCTGGCTGTTGTCCATGTTGGTGTTCCTGATGAGGGCAAAGCGGACCCTGGACTCCGGCCCGTGATGGACAGCCATCATCCTGCTGCTGCTCCTGAACTCGTTCCATGTTTTAAGTCCAACCGCAGACCCTGATCCAGACAGCAGGGGTCCAGAGGGCTCCTCCTCCTGGGAGCCACAGGTAACTCCAGATCCAGACTGTAGTCCGGTCTGTGTTTTACCGTCAGCCCAGTATACTGTCTGTGCTGCTCCAGTTCGCTTCAATGTTGACTCCTGATCCGTGCTTTCCCGTCTTCTGGACCCTGGCTGGAGCTGGCTGCAGAGAACCAAATAGACAACAAGTGGGTGTGCGTGCGTGCATTAGTGTGTGTAATGCACTAAAGAGGAAACCATGCAAGGCACCAACCTGCAAATCAGGAGCAATTTTAGGGGTTCACTGTCTTGCTCAAGGACCTGTGAGTGCGTGCGTGCGTGCGTGCGTGCGTGCGTGCGTGCGTGCGTGCGTGCGTGTGTGCGCGTGCGTGCGTGCGTGCGTGCGTGCGTGCGTGCGTGCGTGCGTGTGTACGTGTGCGTGCGTGCGTGCGTGCGTGCGTTACCTTCTCAGGGCTGTGTTCACATTGTGGAGGATATGTGTGTGTTTGTTCTCCTTCGAAACTCCTCCTCTTCTTCTTTTACAGTCTGAATGGAGCTCACTGGACCTACAACACACACACACACACACACACACACACACACACACACACACACACACACACACACACACACACACACACACACACACACACATTATAGCCTAATACATAGATATGATTGGACGGGACCTATAGGTCTCAAAGTGGGGTCCCGGGGGTTACATTCAGTCGCTCCGTCAGGACGTAAAAAGAAAAAAATATTTTGTTTGCGAGACATGGCCAAAGCACTTTTTCCATGTTCAAGGACCCCCACTTGGGTATGCATTCTGTCCCCGACCCCCATAACTCAGAGAGTATCAAGCATTTAGCTGGGGACCCCAGATGAAGATGTAAGGTGACATGATTGAAGCAGAGTGCTTGTGACCTTTGATCTGATTGGCTGTAATGAGTCCTGTTCCCAGCAGGGGGTGGGGCTCTCAGATGGAATTGATAACAGCATGGTAGAGGGTTTCTGACAGCACACACATACACGCACGCACGCACGCACGCACGCACAAGGCACAAAGGCACACATATACACACACACACACACACACACACATGCATGCATTCGCACAGGCAGCACATATGTATATTACACATTTGCTGTTATGTTGTTTTGTCTTCCAGAAGTCAGTAAAGTGTTTTGCTTTAAATCAACACAATGGAAAGACTAAAATACAACCCAATAAATAGATGATCAGTCACAAGTAGAGTGAGTGAGTGAGTGAGTGAGTGAGTGAGTGAGTGAGTGAATTAATACATGAATTAATGCATGCATGCATGAATGAAAACTCACCTTTCGAGCCTCTTCTGACCCATCCTGGGTAAAGTTGGAGTGTTTTCCATTGTTCTAAATAAGTAACTAGACTAAATCATTAACTATCTAACTAAAATAGCATGAAACTAACACTTGAGCAACAGAACAGACTAAACGAATTAACTATAGTTAGTCAGCAGCATACAACATTCAAATCCAGTTGATGGTAAAAAAAAATAACTTTCTCCTTGCCCAACTCATTTGATACTTTTAAACTAAACTTCAGTTTTCCTCTTCTTCCCTCCTTCCCTGTCGTCCTCCAAGGGGGAGGGGCGAGGAATGACTCTCTCCACCAATCCTGCTGTTTGCTGGGACGACCTGTAAACATTTAAAACGGACTCCCCCAAAAAACCAACATCTGGCTAACGGATAGAGAGAGAGAGAGAGAGAGAGAGAGAGAGAGAGAGAGAGAGAGACAGAGGGAGTTTTCATACAGGATGAACAAGTGAAATTGGAAGTAATAACAAAGAAATGAGCAGACAAGTCAAATTTGAGCATTTACAGAGAGAGAGGTGATAGAGGAATGTCCAATAGAATAATTACTTTTACAGTCTACTGATCGTACATGCATTCCTGCATTATTCGCATCCAGTTGATCTTAGACATAGAACTACTTTACATAAGGACAGAGCTTTAAATACATTTGAAAACTGCTATTGTCCCAAAACGATGTGTTAAATCAAGTGCCAAGTGACAAAATAGTGAAACATTGCAATTGAATTTACCTTGCCTGTAAATTATTTCTAACCTCAAATGTACATTGTTGTGGCTTTGTAAGATGTTTTTAAATTTGTAATTTGTTTAAACGTAGGAACGTTTCCAGTTTCTTAGTTTTGCCAATAAAGCTCCTTTGAACTGACTAGACAGACAGACAGACAGACAGACAGACAGACAGACAGACAGACAGACAGACAGAATTTTTCACTGTAAAGAAAACATGTCAAGGACAGACACAAATAAAATATATAGGTATATAGGACAGGACAGGTATAGTACACGAGGTTGGACATAATGGAGCAATGTGGCACTCATTCAGTAGGACACATTAACAGTATTATGTACATGAGATGTAGACACAAGGTGCAAAACATCTTCATTGTAGTAGATTATATTTAGCATATTCTTGACAGTTTATAGTGTTGTGTCTTTCAGCTCCTCAGACAGCTCCTATATTTCACCAGCGAACATAAGGACTCATATTGACACACCAAAAAGTTATACATTAATGTCATCTTCTTTTTAAGCAGCTCAGCAAATACACTTCTGAGACTTGTAATCCCAACAAGCACAGTAAATATGAGTTTAAACTTTTGACCGTTGTCTATTCAAGGGTGTCCTCGTGATAGTTACTTTTGAAGACTATATTCCACTGTACATGAATAAAAGCCCATGTCTACCGACATGCGCTGCGGGTTAAAACTAACCAGTGCTGCGGGTTAAAAATCGCACGTGGCTCCTGACATGAGCTGCAGGTTAAAACTAACCTGTGGTGGGTTAAAAGTCACCTGTGGCGTCCGCGTGCGGTTAGGGTTAGGTTAGGGTTTTGGGTAGGGTGTCGGACCCCATGACTGTCGGACTGTTGGTATGTCTAACCGAACACATGCACCCACAGTCTCTCTAGGTCGTCCTCAGACGAGCTCTCCATCTTCGGTTCCAGTCATCCCGGTTCTCCATACATTTGGCCAGTTTGTTGGTACCACATATGTTAGTGTGGGACGTCCTCGTGATCGATGCCCATGGGTTGGAGACTAGCCAAAGACATAAAGTACTGTCAAATTTGTGCTGTGGGAACCAACTTGGTTCCCACAGCACAAATTTGACAGTACTTTATGTCTTTGGCTAGTCTCATTCTCCTGGCTGCTACTTCCTGGCTCACCCTTGGTATTCCCTCATACGGAGTCTTGTTGGTAACATGTATACATACACTCTTGCTGATGTTAAGTACTGCACGCAACAATCTGGTGCAGCACCCATCTAGAGACTTCAGCAGGGTTGGCTTCAGGGTCCAGTATTCACTGCCATATAGAAGAACAGACTCTACCGTTGCATAAAGAAGCTGAGTTTGATTTGACGGGGGAGGTTGGAGTTCCATACACTGTAGCCTGGTTAATAAACCAGACCGAATCAGCCGTTGGCAAAAAAAAGTTGCCTACCAGCGGATTACGGTCTGGCGAGGCTCAGTAGCACGCCTCTTTCCTACAGCAGAGAACAGGTCGGACCAATCGGGACACGGTATGCAATATAGGCGGGCTTTGGTACAGTGACGTTCAATGCTTGAGACTTTTGACTGACAGTAGCTCTGACCAATTGCGTCAAAGAGAAAATGTTCCCCGGGAAATGAAATCCAAGTGGAGCCAGCCCAGACTGATATACCGCGACAGTGTTGTGTGATATTAGTCTGGCTTATTAGCCAGGCTACATACACTGGTCATGCCAGGGCCCTCCATGAGTCCATGCAAGTACTATGTACTTGAAGTCCTTGACTAGAGTATTTCCAATTTTCATCTCAGAAGCGAATATTGTAATTTTACCCCATTACAATGTTTTGAAAACAGTTACTACTACTAGTTTGTAGATTTGGATTATTATCACAAAACATACATTAACCACTTCAGCCCTATCGACCATTTGAAAATAGCCGATCTACAAGCTCACAATCCGTTTATTGTGAGCTTGTAGATCTTTTTAAAAAAAAGATTTGTAAACATACTTGGAATGGGACATTCTGCATGAGAGTGTTACATTGCAGTATTGATACTTTTACTTAAGTGTCATTATCCAAAAGTATGTCTAATTTGAACTTACAGTATCTTCTCTCAGTGGCCGATGGTTCCAGTGGGTAGAGGTCAGGAAGACTAATCCATTCTTAGCTGCGGTACTGCTTTTATCTGTCATGTAGTCTTGTGCATCAGGTAACTTTGGCCATTTATCTATTCGGCCACAAGAGGGCAATGCAAGCCCATGTGATGGACCATGTGTTGTACTAAGGGAGCTCAGAGTATTATGGTCTGGAGCACCACTTTTTGGGAATCTTTATCCTTCCCAGATGACATATGCCAGCCACACCAAATAGGTGTTGACAGAATGACAGCCTCTCTCAACAACTCAACAACACCAGGTATCAGGGCGTTTTTCTACAGGTTTGATGACTGCTCAAGCACTCCCCTGGCTAAACTTCTGGAGAGTCCTCTGATCTGAAACATCACACACACACACACACACACACACACACACACACACACACACACACACACACACACACACACACACACACACACACACACACACACACACACACACACACACACACACACACACACACACACACACACACACACACACACACACACACACACACACACACACACACACACACACACACACACACACACACACACACACACACACACACACACACACACACACACACACACGTTGATGTTTTTAAGCTTTTTTTCCTTTTTTTGTTGCTTGATGTTCGAACAGTTCGAACAGGAAAGGATGCGGTGACGTCAGAACGAAGCCACTCAGTGAGCCAATCAGCTCCGGGCAGTGGGATGATGCAGTGTTGCTAGTGTTGCCAGGTCATCATCATCATTATTATTATTATTATTATTATTATTATTATTATTATTATTATTATTATTATTATTATTATTATTATTATTATAAGCGACTTCACATTGGCCTGTAAAGTTGGGGGGAGGTGCATGGGCTTGTTTCTGAAGTGCAGAACTTAATAGGGCTCTCCCCCTAATGCTTAAATTAGACTCTAATTGAAGCATTAGGGGGAGAGCCCTATTAAGTTCTGCAGGTAGATCTTGATCTACCTTTTGGGCACCCCTGAATTAGAACAACAATGAAGGAGCCAGCCCAGAGATGAATAGGCCTATCAGATGTGTGAAAATGAAAAAAAAAAAAAAAACAATATTACAAATATTTCAAAGATTTTTCAAGATTTTTTAGAAAATAGCAGATCCACACAAGCACACAACACGTTGCCATTGTGTGCCTTTAGATTGGCTATTTTCAAATAGCCAATATATTGGCTATTTAGTGTCCACTCCAGGTTCCAAGTAGGCCTAGTACCCACTCTCATATATAAGTGGCCAGTCTTCCTGGTGCCCAGATTCCCCACTCTTCTCCAATTTGCCCACTGTCGAGTGGGCCCACTGTCGAGTCTTCTCTTGGGTGCACTTGAGTCTTCAAGTGCCACTGCCCACTGCTGCACTGCAGGCCTATAGTGCCCACTCGCAGCGACGGCTCCAGAAAATTGTGTATCAGTGAATTTGTATTTGTATTCATTGTTTGGGAAAGTTTTTGAAAACAAATTGTAGGAAATAAATTAAGGGAGGGAGGGACCCATAAAAATGTTACCACCACGACCCACGTTTGGGACCAGTCTACACCAGTGGTTCCCAAACTTTTTCATGTCAATGACCCCCAATTAATTGACACTAATTAGCTTGCGGACCCCCATTAGAAAAGATACGCCAGGGACCCCTATAAGAGAAGACTTTTACGGCCCCCAGTTTGACATGCATTAGTCTACGGAGTCCGGACCCTCGTTTAATGGCATTTCTATATCTCTGAGACCCCCAATTTATATTGTAAAATCAAAGTTAATTTAACTCTGAGAGTGTACAAATGTACACTCTCAGAGTTACTCTCAGAGTTACAGACCCATAAGGGTCAATTTGGTTCCAAAGTATAATTTAGCTGGGTACCCCCTGGAACTCCCTCAAGTACCCCTGGGGGTCCCCGGACCCCACTTTGGGAACCACTGGTCTACACTATTGCTTGTTTCTTTTGGGCTTGTTCTCACTTCTCAGACTCAGACAGCTTTTTGCAGTGGTGGAAAAAGTAGGCTACTCACATTTTTCACTTAAGTAAAAGTATCAATACTGCAATATAGAAATACTCTGTTATAGTAAAAGTCCGGAATTCAAAACGTACTTGAGTAAAAGTACGTATGAAAAGTAAAAGTAGACCTACTCATTATGCAGAATGTCTCA
Organism: Electrona antarctica; assembly: GCF_951216825.1. NCBI lineage: Eukaryota > Metazoa > Chordata > Actinopteri > Myctophiformes > Myctophidae > Electrona > Electrona antarctica. The sequence continues at coordinate 12,953,716 of NC_136793.1, read as the reverse complement.
TTTCAAGTTTTCAAATGTATAAAAATATTTTGAAGATAGCAGATATACAAGCTCACAAATGCGTCGCATCACTGACGCATCTACATGCAGATCGGCTATTTTCAAATGGCCAAAATGTAGTGCTGAAGTGGTTACTGTAACTGTACCTATGTTTCGTAATAATTCATAATCAAAATCTACAAAGTAACTATAGTAACTAAAGTTTTCAAATAAATGTAGTGGAGTAAAAGTATAATATTTGCCTCTGAGGTGTAGTGGAGTAGAAGTAAAAGTACTGCAAAATGGAATTCTCAAGTAAAGTACAAATACCTCAAAACTAGTACCTAATTAAATGTACTTTTTGCTTATTTCTACTTTTTGCTTATTTCTCTAACAATGTGGCAACACTGCTGATGAATGTGATGATGATGATGATGATGATGATGATGAAGAAGCTGCTTTTACATGGAGGAGCAGAGCTGTTATGTAAATGATGACGCGCTCAACACACGCACATTCTGATTCGCGGGAAACGTGTAAAAATGGCGACGGCTCAAGTTTGAAGTTGAACCGCTGCTTTCACCCATCCAGAGACATTGCTGTGTAAACCTTTTTACTGTACATTCAACATAGTTCGTTGTTGTAAACCTTTACTGTCCCCGTAGAAGACAAAAGGTAAGCGTCTTTTTACCGTTCAACGTCTACTTTAACTCGGCACTTATTGCGTGTCAATAATAACAATTTTATATAAATTAATAATATTTCTGATATCGGGACGAGAACATACAGTATTAACACAAACACACCTAAATGTTTGACAGTTTAGTGGAGTATCGGAGCTGCTATATGTGTGAAAATAGGTCTAAATGTACAATTCAAACATGTCGTAACGTTTGTTCAGGCTGACTGTTATGTGATGCAGTGTAACAGTAAAAGTAGATTTGCAACCGTTTCTGCTCATCCAAACAGCTGCAGACAATTAGTAGCCTAAATAGATGGCGTTTTATGAACGTCAGTCCAATTATCCTGTAACTTTATATCGCCGAAAAGGAACACAACTTTGAACACAAAGTTTGATGTTTGTTTGAACACTTTATAATGTTTCATCTGTGTTTACTGTAAATGTATAGCAGTCGTGTTAGTGTTTGTCACGCACGCAAATGTTTCACGTTAATGTAGTATGATAATGTCACGTTAATGTACATGCACGCATGAACATGACATGTATACATGTGTGTGTGATGCATATACGTATATAATATATCGGTAATGCATGATGGTGCAAATGTTTTAAGGCTGCTTTTGTTTCGAAGTAGGCTACTGCAGTGCTGCTCATAGACTGACTGTTGCACTGCGCACGCGCCAAGATCTGTCAAAATCCCACCCCATGACAGTCGAGAGTAGAATCTGTCGATTTCTTAAGTTTCGTGTGTTATTTTACTAGGGTACTATTGTTTGTACCTTTGTATTTTTAACATGTAATCTGACTACTACTACCAGTGCCTAATGGACCACAGTAGTTGAGTCAAATATTCAGTAGGAGGCTTGCTACTCCTCCTGGTCAAATATTACTCCACTACAAGTGAAAGTTGCTCGGTGAAATTTGTAGGCCTAGGTTTAGGTTTAGGTTTATTTATTTAGCACGTAGTACAAAATATAGACAATACATATCAAATAACAAAAATACAATGCAAGGAAAGGAGAAGCCATCTGGCTTATTTGGAATCCTTTCCTGTATGGAAGAGGTCATTGATTTAAAACAGATTAAAAGTTCAATTAAGAACAATACAAAAGTCTACAAGTTTGGCAAAAGGGGGCAGCCGTGCAATAAAGAAATAAAAAACACAGACTGCACAAAAAAGGGAAATAAACAATACAAACAACAAACACACAAAAGAAAGTAAATCATGTAATCTACAGAGAGGAAGAAATAAGATATTTCTTTAGATGTTTTTTGAATATTGGCAAGGATAATGAGGATTTAAGTGAAGCATCTAGGGAATTCCATAGATGAGGGCCTCTAAATGTGATGAAAGATTGATGTTTGGAAGTGCGACAAAAAGGTAATTCAAAATCATCTCTTTGCCTTGTGGGGTAGGAGTGAATGTCAGAAGTAACACGGAAGAAAATGTGAAAATGTTGAGTTAAGAGTAGCCTATACAGGAGTACCCCCCCTCCCACCAACTTTTTTAAAATACTTAATTATTCAAAAGTGTAAATTACAAAGTTGTTTTTTGATATCAATGTAGGCTATTTTTCAAAAAATATACACATAATAGGCCAATTTACAAGTTCACAACACGTCACGATGCAGTGCGCTGTGAGCTTGTAGCTTATTATTGTCACCTATTATTATTATTATTTTGACTATTTTTGAAATAAGTGGTTTTCATATTGTAGGTTTTCCTTTACTAGAAATGTAGTGTAGCCTATAGTCAAAGTATCCAACGATACAAATTCTCTAGTATATTACAGACACTCAAAGAAATTACTTAAAGGAACACTTTTGGACCCCTTTTGCAACCAGATCTTATTTTAATGATGTTTGGGAGACAAGAAAAACATTCCTGGGGCTTTTATGTGTGTAATATGTGGGTTTTTTTTAAGATATTTTAGTATTTCAATTCAAAGTGTCCATGATGTCATGGACACTGGGCTCACTTACTTCCTGGACTACATGTTGTCATAGAGATTCTATATAAAGAGGCGAAACTCCCATTAAGTCCCATAGTAACAACCAGTGCCTCCGCCATATTGAGTTTTTAACCTATTCAAAGCAGAAATTAGTAACATATTCATTCAGAATGTCAGGGTACATGTGTGCGCATGCATGCATGCATGTATGCACGTGCGTGCAACTGCATGTTTCCGTGCGTGTTTGAGGCGTTACATTGACAAAGCGTTGCTGCCATATTGGAGTGACCCACGCACCCACATAAAAACCCCAGGAAAGTGTTTCTTGTTTCCCAAACATCATTAAAATAAGAATCTGGTTGCAAAAGGGGTTTGCAGTGTCTCTTTAAGTACAGTACTTGTGGTCTACTCTGTACCTCTGTAGTCTATCTGTTTCTCCTCTCTCTCTCTCTCTCTCTCTCTGTCTCTCCTGCACAGTAGCATGCATCTCTCTTTTTCTTTTTTGAATGATTTGAGTCACTGGCACTGGCAGTGGTTGAAGTACTCTGGTTTCTTTATTCCCCCTTTTAAAAATAATACATGCATCACAGCAATTTCAAAATAGCCGATCACACACACAAACAGTTGTATGCAGGTGTATGACTACATTTGAAACTCATGAATACAGAACATGAAGCCTTGGATTCATAGATTTTGTCACATTCTTGAGCCAATAATTTCATGACCGGGTCATCGGTCAATAGAGGGTATGCTTGTGACATCATCATCACACCTGGAAGTTATGCGAGAACGCCTACTGAGTGGCAAAAAACTACTTTGTGACCTTGCCAGTCACTTTGCCACTCGATTTGCCACTCACTATGCATGCGCATACCCCCCTTAGGAGGCTCAGTAAGAGAGTCTTTGAATCTCTGCCAGTGAAGTCAATCAAATTATTGGCGACAAAAACAAAAAAACGTCTCTTCTTGGGGTGTGTAATTGATTAGTCATCAGCTTGACCCAGGCCATATTTTCATTATGAATCAACTAAAGGCATGCATGATTCACCGTGTTGTGTTCATTCAGTACAGGATGTTAGATTTTACTTCACAGTGTGTCACTTCGTGCCGTCGCTGCGACCTTGTACATCTGCTATTTTTGAACATTTTTGAAAAATCTTGAAAGTGTTTCAAAAACATCCGAGGGTCCCTGGCACAAAACATTTTCATCTGTCTGTCTGTCTGTCTGTCTGTCTGTCTGTCTGTCTGTCTGTCTGTCTGTCTGTCTGTGTCTGTGTCTGTGTCTGTGTCTGTGTCTGTGTCTCTCTCTCTTTCAGATGTTGGAATCAGCCAGTAGAGACTACTGCAGCCTGGAGCCATGCTCGCTGCTGGATCCACACCCACTGGAACCAATAGCCAATCAGTGTGGCGTGGTGGGTGTGCCGATGCAGAGGGGGCATGCCCTGCAGAAGGGGGTGGAGTCCAGTCTGAGTGTCGGTCTGAGTGTGCTCTGTCGCTGGTCTGATGGGCTGTACTACGTGGGCAAAATACAACGGGTAACTCATTTGTGAATTAATGCCCTATACGTCATCATACTGCAGTATCACACCAACCAAAATAGCCGATCTACAAGCTCACAACGCAACACCTTAGGCAACCGGGGCCTGGTATAGCTGTGGCACTTGCCTCTGTCGGCAATGACGTATTTGGTTGCTGTCGGGGCAGAATTCCTCTCATCTCCAGTCCATATTCTAACCTTTTTCTTTTTGTAAATTACCGTCCTACTTGTTGATCATGCTACAGCGTCACACAAAAGTAGCAGATCTGCGAGCTTGAGCATGTCGATCTGCTACTTTTGATGCTTTTGAATTTTAATCTGGACAGTTTTACATCATATGAGGTTTCTACCCGACAGTCTGACAGAGACCATATACAGTACTTACTTAGGTTAAACAACACACGAATCCCAAAGGTCAAAGGTCACCGGCAGATATAAAGGACTGGAAAGAAGTCAGAGGATTTGCAATCTATTTAATGAAAACGGAGTTGGAGATGAGTAGTTACAGTATGTTGGAATGTAAGAATATTAGCATTATGAACTTTAGGCAAAAAATACCTGCCAAATGCCAATCTATTTCATAAACCGCCCATCTATGTTTAAATTAATTGTATTACTAAAATCTGAAAAACAAAAAGTAATCTACAAAATGGGTGCTTTTCTGAAAAATTCCACTGTTCAAATAATGAATGCCTTTTGCTGCCTTTATTGTATGTATACTGTGTATTGTACAGTTACTTTTATTGTATACTAATTATGAATCTGTGCTCCATACCATGTGAACATGGTCATGAGTTAAATAAAATGAAGGAAATGCCTTTTAACCAACACTTAGTTAACAGATCAACCAGGACTGAGCCGGATGGAAACATACAGTATTTCGTCGCTGTGAGTGTGTTCCAATAGATCCAATGTAGTTATAATTTAGTCACACGCCCTTGTTAATAATTTGGTTTTAAATATTTATGAATCCCACTGACATATTTTACCCCTTTCACACAAACAATAAGCAACAATAGCAGATAGTGATCTCGTGTTTTTCATACATTTGTGTGACGAAGTAGGGCATTCATTTATGAGGAAAAAAAAGGTGAAATATGGAGATACAAGGTTTATGTCCGACATCAACATTCTGCTGCTTTAGTAACTAGTTCATAGAAATCTGTACCTCTTGCATGTTTAAAAAGACTCACTAAACGATATTGTATGATTTATATTTGTCTCACAGGTGTCTCTGGTGGTTAGTGTTGAAAAGTATTTGTGCTAAATAATTCTGTGCTCTGATTGGTCAGGTGAGCCCTCCCAGACAGAGCTGCTTCGTGAAGTTTGAAGACGACTCGAAGCATTGGGTTTTATTTAAAGACATCCAACATGGTAAGTTCTACTGGTTTTTCCTGCTTTTTATATGTCAGTGTCAGTCAGACAAATTTCATCCAGCCAGCATGTCTTCTATGGAAGCATGTTGCTTCCAATGCATCTGCGACGCATTCAGAGCTTGTAGATGGGCTATTTTCAGTTATTATTTTAAGATTTAGAGCATTTTAAGTGGTCAAACTGGCAATATTATGTTTTAGAAGCATCTTCCAATAATCTCTAATAGTCTCGAACATTTCATATAAAAGCAAAGCGTAAAGCCTCTGTGATTTATTTTATTTATCTTACAAATCTGTTGCACTTTATACATTTGTACGTTGTATGTATGTTTTCATGTTTGTTTCCTAATATAATGTATTCCGCTGTCTGTCTCTCTGCCTGCTTTTCTTTTATTTATTTATTGAATTTGTGTTATGTATTGTGTGGGGACTGCGCATGACATAAACTAGCATCTTTGCTAAATCCGGTGTGTTTTCATTGCATTCACATATAATGTCCATTAAAACCCATTTTGGGGCGGGAACCCCTTTTGGTGTTATGCTTGTTATGCTTTAGCCACCGAGTGGCGCGCTACGAGCTTGTAGGTCTGCTATTTTTGAAAAATCGAAGAACCACTGACATAGAAACATATCTTTTTCAGAAAACTGTCAGGATGTAGAAGACATTTTTAGAATCTGATCTCAGGTCAAAATGGGTTAATATGCAATGTCCCATCCACATAAACAAATAAAGTAAAATGAGCCGAAGATACTAGCCCCATATGAAACCTCTCCCTCCGCTATGTAGCTCCGAGACGAGGTCCCACTCTTCTCTTGAGTGAGGCTGCTCGATTTTGGTCTGGACTACTCCTGTTGTCAGTTAACCAATCACTCTGTCCGTCCTATCAGCTGGGGTTCCGGGGGAGGAGCCTTGCTGTTCAGTGTGTCAAGGGGCGGAGCATAACCAGGAAGACCAGAGTAACAGCATCCTAATGTGTGGGAAATGTGGCAACGGTTAGTCCTACTCTCCTATCTCCTCTCCTACTTACTACAACTGTATATCCTACCCCCTCAACTCCTTTCCTTCTCACATATTTATATATTCGACTTACGATTTACAGACAGACACTTATAAGGCAATCACACACATCAAATACAGAGAGACAGTGTAGTGCCTCAGTAAACTAGGATTACAGAACCTAGCAAGAAAAACAAACCTAATGAACAAAAACATGAGAACAAAATGACCACGGTATGTCTGCATGGTCGTCATATCTATGTCAGTTGCTACTTTCTTTTTTCAATTTTATTTTTATCCCACGATTTTTGTAATCCATTTTTTTTCACCCAATGTCAATTGCCTAGTGTAATCCTGGGCACCACACTCCCTCTGCCAACCCGAGGAGAGCACTGGACTGACCTCATGCTTCCTTGCATGTATGAGGAGTCCAAGCCACTTCTTTTCACCTGACGGGGGAGTTTTTCCGGTTGGACGTAGCGTGCGGAGGGAACACGTTATTTCAACCAGTTCCTTTCCCCTCCCTCAGGCACCCCGACTGACCAGGGGGAGGCAGTATATTGACCAGGATTACTGCATATATTTTGTGAGGGTACCTACAGGGGATATGGGGAAAACATTCAAACTCCACACAGAAAGGCCCTGTTGCCAACACGCCCACAGCGTCCCCAGCGGGAATTGAACCTGTGAGGCAACAGCGCTACCGCCTGTACCAAGGACCGTGTCCCCGCTTTCCCGGTTTTAATGGGTTAACTAATACATAATGTACTGTACAGTACATTGTACATATGAGTTCATAATATAATGATATCATGTGTGACATTGTGTGTGTTGCAGGTTACCATCAGCAGTGCCATGTTCCACCAGTAGAGGTCAACGTTGAGGAGCATTGGTACTGTCGGAGATGCATCTTCGCTCTGGCTGTCAGGGTACTAATTATTAACACTCTTATCGCCCAGGGGTATGTGGAACCATTAAATCAGTGCCCAGCGATTTGCAGCTTCAGAGCCCATTTCAAGGTGACACGACGCCATCTTGGTTTGTTCTTGATAGCATAGAATGTAGCCAAAAGACCCCCGAGGGGATCGACAACCAACGGAGGTATGATTACTTCTAACGCGACTAGCGACGGGACCGCGATGGGCCGTCAAAAACACAATCTTTGGTTAGAATTGGAATCATCGATTTAGATTAAGAGAAATGACATCGAATGTTGCCCAACAGGCACTCCCAGGCTGTAGACTGGTGCGCTATGTTATGAAACGAGTAATGTTCTGTCTTTTGATTAATCTCCGTCCTGGGCGTTGGGCGTAATTATTTGATAAGATATGCAGGGGACAGGACAAGACACATGCATTGAACCAAACAGCAACATTTGTACGTCTACAGTACATTACTATATCTATCTGTATTTCTGTCTGCGTGTCTGTGTCTCCTCCTAACAGAAAGGGGGCGCTCTAAAGAAAGGTACTTGGGCTAAGTCTCTGTTGGCCATGAAGCAGGTGTTGCCCTACGACCCCCAGACTCTGGACTGGGACTCCCAGCACAAGACCAATCAGCAGCAATGTTACTGCTACTGCGGCGGACCTGGAGAGTAAGACAAAAATACTCACGTGTCTTAAGTAAAAGCATCAATACTGCAATTTAGAATCCGCACATGCAGATCTGCAAGCTCACATTTTGAGCTTGTAGATCGGCTATTTTGAAATGGCCAAAATGTATATAGGGCGATAATGCTTTAGTGCACTTTCCCTCCTTGTGGAGAGGAGGGTAGCCTGGGCAGCATTCCATTTCGGGTTTATGATCCGGTCGGGAGCGGATGGTAACTTTCGTCATGTTGTAGTCAATGATTTGTAGTCATCTGGCCAGAAACCACAAGGCGGAATCAGTACTATGATTTCAGGTTATTTCAGGTTACTAAGAGATTTCAGGTTTCCTGCCCGATGACTACAAATCAGTGACTACAACATGACGTAAATTACCATCCGCTCCAGACCGGTTCACGCGGCGATTTTGGAACACAGACCAGGCTTTCCTCCGAGGTGGAAAGCCTGGTGACGCGAGAGGAGGTGTGACCTTGGAGTCCAGGAAGGAAGTGAGACCACATTTTCATGACAGGTTTTTGGTCATGAACATGGCGTCATGACTAAAATAAAATTAAAAAAAATATTTCACACATAAAAACTCCAGGAAAGTGTTTCTTGTCACCTAAACATCATTAAAGTAAGGTCTGGTTGCAAAAGGGGTGAAGTGGCCCTTTAACTAATTTAGCTGACAACCCCCTAGAACCTGTTAAGGACCCCCGGGGGTCCCCAGACCGGCGGAGGCCTGCACGGTTAATCAGAGAGCTTTGGGAGGAGAGAGTGCAAATCAACTGACAAAAATTGTGATGTGCAATGTGTACAGTAGTATGTATGTATTATCTTGCCCATTGCAGCATCGATCATGTTTGATGTTTTGCTTACATGCAGATGGTATCTGAAGATGATCCAGTGTTACAGATGTCAACAGTGGTTCCATGAAGCCTGCATTCAGATTCTGCAGGAGTCTATCATGTTTGGAGACAGGTACTGCATCAACTCTATTCTGGAGGAGTCTATCATGTCAACAACTCTGCTTTGGACTAGAGCCCTACCACGACCAATGGCCAATCATTTTGGTTCGATTCCAATCCCCATTTTGGAGAGCCTAAAGGCCAGTCCAGTCCACACTAATGCAACTCCTCCCCAGTTCAAATATGATTATTTTGGGGGCCACGGCCTGAAAAGGTTGAGAGCCCCAAAAAGATTTAATTTGAGTTTCTGTTTGAGAACATTTTACTCATAAGCAAACAAAATAAGAAAGAACTGTTTTGATTAATTATAAACATCTCAATCAACAATCTTCTCTTCTCAAGCTTGTAGATCTGCTATTTTTGAAAAACCGTGTGCAAATCTTTGAATATATATATTCTTTCACAGCTAATTACATACAATCTTTGGCGTCCTTGACATGAAATGGTTTGATATAGAAACATAGGCTTTTCAGAAAACTGTCATAATTTAGAAGACATTTGGAGAATCTGTTTGTTAACTGGTGGTTAGATTTCTTTGTATGATCTCTCGGGTGTCTCTCTTTTGTCTTGTGTTTAGGTTCTACCTGTTCCTGTGCTGCGTGTGCAATAAAGGCACTGAGTACGTCCGGCGTCTGCCTCTGCGTTGGGTGGACCTGGTGCACCTGGCTCTTTACAATCTGGGCATCAGCAGCAAGAAGAAATACTTTGAACTGGAAGAGATCCTGTCTTTCATCTCGGAGCACTGGGAGCAGTTACAGCTCGGCAAGGTATTCATCATACAGTCCATGTCACATCGTCCTCCTACAGTCCATGTCACATCGTCCTCCTACAGTCCATGTCACATCGTCCTCCTATCTCCATCTTCTAACTTTTTGTGTCTGTATTTGTTTTATTTTATTAACGCCCAACGTGATCATACAGTACTACATCGTCACACAAACCTAGTGAGCTACCTTGTAGATCTGCTACTTTTGCTATTTTTTTTAATTTTATTTGACTACATTCTACAGTAGTCTTCAAGGACTAAATCTGGCTTAATATTTGCTGTTTTCATATTCACATGCCAATTTCTGTTCTGAATGGTATAAGCACGTGAATGTTTTAAGTTATGCTTTTAACTTGTTTTGACCAAAGTGTCAAGATATGTTCAAATATTTTGGGCCATCAATGTTTTTCTTTCCTCCCTTGGATAAGATCACTAATGATGTATTAAGTAAACCTCAGTGTTTACTTAATAAATCCAATCTATTGTTTTAATGTAACAGCCATGTAATCATGTATAAATATAGATATTGGTTTATTATTTGTGTTTTTGTTTAGTTGTCCAACACTCCTCCATCAGAGAGAAGTCGCCACCTACTGGACTCTCTGAGCAACTACAAGAGCAAGTAAGAGACAGTTATGTACAGTATCAGAAACAACACACGCACGCATGCATGCACGCACGCACGCACGCACGCACACACACACACACACACACACACAAAGTAACACTGACATATCAGTGAACACCATGCATGCGTGGATGAACAGAAAATAAATTCTGCCATAATCACGAACCTGCTTGTGATTTAAAATTTCAAAATTGAATGCTTGCTTCAATCAATTTTCAAATTAGAATCTAAATTGTGTGTGTGTGCGTTCGTGTGTGCGTGCGTGCAGTGCGTGTGCGTATTTATGTAACAGCAATGTATGGGTAGGCTGGGCTGTGTGGAGAAAAAAAACTTCACAAACTTGTCAAATGAAGTTGAAATTATAATACGTGTTTGTGTGTTCGTGTAGGTTCATCTGTGGCAAAGAGATCAAGAAGAGGAAATGTATTTTTTGTCTTCGTAACCGAGTTCCCCCCAACCCTCCCATCAAACTGTTCCCTGAGCGCGCTCCCAACGAGGACGGGAGAGGCCGGAAGAGGTACAGTACCAACCTAACCCCACATGAACACCACGCATTATTAACACCAATTTACCCATTAAAATCTGCACACCAGTGTATACTCCCTTCTTGGCAAAATGTATTTGCAGATGGCCCGGGCCGCTGGTCTGGTGGTCCGGGCACTCTAGGCTGCACAGACAGCCTGACAGCGTGTTTCGGGTTCGAATCCCAATCCCGACGACCATTGCTGCTTGTCACTGCCCTTACTCTCCCCTTTCCTGTCAGTCTACTGTCCTATCAAAAGCATAAAAAACCCAAAACAAAAAGTATTTCCAGATTTATTTTAACACGGTGGAAATAACATTTCAGTAAAGTCCAGTTTTGATGCCAATATGTTCTAAATAAAATAACGCATAACGTCGCATAACGGCAAATAAATATTGCTTTCCATTGACAGCTTTTGATTTCATTTAGTTTACTAGTTTTTATATCACTGATCAGAGCAGGTTCACACATAGTGTGTCAAAGTTTTGTCAGTACATGTATTTATTTATTTATTTATTTATTCATTCATTCATTCATTCATTCATTCATTCATGCATTCATTCATTCATTCATTCATTCATTCATTTATCTATTTATTCATTTATTTTCCTTCCATTTCCCACTTTCTCTCACACACCCCATGTAGTACTTTTGTATACCCCTAGGGGCAGAGAAAGCCTGTTCTACACACAGTGGAACATTCTCTTTCATATCAAACACGCAATACGTGTGTGTGTGTGTGTGTGTGTGTGTGTGTGTGTGTGTGTGTGTGTGTGTGTGTGTGTGTGTGTGTGTGTGTGTGTGTGTGTGTGTGTGTGTGTGTGTGTGTGTGTGTGTGTGTGTGTGTGTGTGTGTGTGTGTGTGTGTGTGTGTGTGTGTGTGTCTTTCAGTATTCCAGCGGAGAAGAGGAAGAGGAGATCTAAATGGCTTCTAGAAGATGCTATCCCCAATGTAAGTCTCTATTTTAGGATCAGACAATAGTCCGAATCATCATGACATCACCACAACCAAAAATGTATTTCCGGGTAGTTAATGTCAGCTTTGGAGCAGTATTATTAATTTTCCGTATATCTGGAATAACCGGACACTTATGATATTGTTATTGTCTATTAGAATTAGAAATGTATTATTTTCTTATAAATATCCCAACAGTTGACAAACTAGACATTCTACCCGAAAAGTCTGCACGTTTGTTTACATTCTGATGGTCTATGCTGTAGCAGTGCTTCTCAACCTTTTGATGCCGAGACACCCTGATAAGCGCTTGCATGTTGAGGTATTACATTTTGTTTGACTACAGTGTGTGTGTGTGTGTGTGTGTGTGTGTGTGTGTGTGTGTGTGTGTGTGTGTGTGTGTGTGTGTGTGTGTGTGTGTGTGTGTGTGTGTGTGTGTGTGTGTGTGTGTGTGTGTGTGTGTGTTTCTGTGTGCGTGCATGCGTGCGTGCGTGCGTGCGTGCGTGCATGCGTGCGTGCGTGCGTGCGTGCGTGCGTGCGTGCGTGCGTGCGTCTACATAGAATGAGTGTTACAGTTTGTCTTCCAACATGGCCAACATCTTTGACTTCACCCTGGATGAACTGCAGAGCTTGAAGAGGTGAATGGAGAGAAACCGCCGCTCTGTTTCAGAGACGTCCTGTCAGAGTCCATCATTCTACTGCTATTAACAGATCAAATCAAATCACGTTTATTTATAAAGCACCTTTAAAAACAACAGATCACTTCTCCCATTTCCAACCTTTTCTTCTTCATACAATTCACTTACTTTTTTTGTTTGTTTAGATGGTAGGCTACACCGCATTAACCTGACTCCGCCAGATGGGGCAGCAGAGAGTATACTGGGAACCCAGTGTACTCTCTGCTGCCCCATCTGGCGGAGTCAGGTTAACACCGCATAACCATACATATCAATGTTGTGTGAATACACCGGATTTACACTAGCACCGCCTCGCCCTCCTCTCGCACTATCATGCTCAAAATGCACCTTTCTAAACTGAATTTGCTGCATATATCGAACATAGCCTCAATTGCACCTTCTTAACCCATTTTGACCTGAGATCAGATTCTAAAAATGTCTTCTACATCCTGACAGTTTTCTGAAAACGCGAAAATGTTTCTGTCAGTGGTTCTTCGATTTTTCAAAAATAGCAGAACTACAAGCTCGTAGCGCGCCACTCGGTGGCGCGCTATGAGCTTGTAGATCTGCTATTTTTCAATAGCTAAAGCATAACATAATGCTAACACCAAAAGAGGTTCCCGCCCCAAAATGGGTTAAACTAAATTGTGTTGTATATGGAACATAACCTACTAACAAAAAGTTTACCTAACTTTGCTACTACAGGGAAAACATGTACATGTACATGTACATGTACATATGTTACTATTTTGTTTTACTCTTTGATTGCTCTTTCTTGCACTCTTTATTCTATCCCTGTGTTGTTTTTGTTGTTTTCAATGTTCAACTCTATCTATGCTGCTATACACAAGATGTAACAATAAAGTACAACCTTGAACAGAAAACAGCAGCGTTTTAGAGGGGACCTTTAGAGGCCATTTTAGAATTGGTCCTCATTAATTCCGATTATAAGATAACGCCATTACAGTCTACTCACTCTCTGTGTCTCTGTGGGGGGCTCAGCATTTGTCATACGTAGGAGGCGGGGGCTTGAATATTTGGCTACGCTTCAGATCGCATAAATCACATTGCATTTTAGATCGTTGGCCGATATGTTAGTTAGATGGAAAGAATACCTGCAAACGGAACAGAAGCTGTCCTTCAGCGAGACTTGAACCTCTGTGTTTCTTTGTGCTCCGGTTCCTAGGGCTGTCACCATTACACATTTAAGTTGACGATTCATTGTAATGATTGCAATTAACGATTTAATTGTGTTTTTTAGCATTGGAAATTGGAACATTATAAATAGAAATTATAATTCTGATTGACTTTTAGGCTTCGTAATATATGGTAAATGGGGCATTTATATAGCACCTTTATCCAAGGCGCTTTACATAGATTGTGCATTACATTCACCCATTCACACACACATTCATACACCAATGGCGGCGGAAACCATGCAAGGCACCAATCAGCACATCGGGAGCAATTAGGGGTTCAGTGTCTTGCTCAAGGACACTTCGACACTAACTCTGGGGGAGCCCGGGTTCGAACTGGCAACCTTGCGGTTGCCATCCAGCCACTCTACCCCTGAGCCACCGCCGCCAAACATAAAAAGTGCACAGGACTGATATGACAAATAACGGAAATTATTCAAGAAATTATACAAGCTTACAACACGTCACGAAGTGACTATTTCTGCTATTTCTGCATGTTTTATGTATGAACTTCTTTCAACATGGATTATGAGGAAATAATTGCGATTATCTCAAATAATTGCGATTATCTCAAATAATTGCGTTTAGACGATTATGTAATAATTGTGACCGCTACCTGTTCCTCCCAGTTCTTCCAGTGTGACGGTGAGCGGAGATCTGGACTCTACTGACGCTGCGTCCACCTCAGGCTCAGCTACCACCAGCAGCTCCTATGACTTCAGGTACACACACACGCACAGGGACTAGGGGTGGGACGATTCACTTACCTCCCGATTCGATACGATCTCGATACCTAGGGTGCCAATTCGATTTGTATTGCGATTCTTTATATTCAGGGCTGGGAGTGCACCATTCTGGCGTGTGGAAGGCCTAGGCTGTCCGGGCCCCTCCTACGTCCACTTCTTTTTTTATTGCGTTTTTGCCCGCAATTTACTTTGCTCTTTTATACTAGAACATTTTAAAACAATTATAAACAATATAGACCATGAAAAGTTGAATCATACACGTGAATGCAGCCAGATAACGTCAGTCAGCCTTACTGTCATGAAAAAAAAGAAGAAAAAGATCAGCGTTGTTTTCCTTCATATTAAACTCTTTAACCTTCAGTTGTAAAATGGCGTATGCTCTTGCATATTGACAGAGCCACGTTTGACGCTTACAGCCGAGTGAAACACAGCCAATATCAGGCAATGCAGTTATTCCAGATAGGACCAGATTATAGCCATGTATAGACAGAGTCAGTCCAGGTAGAACCAGAAACATATAGACAGTCTTAAGGTGCGTTCAGACTTGAACTTAAATATTCGCCTCGGTTCGTCCCGTTAGTGCTGTGCCAGGTTGCACCGCGCCCATTTGCGGCGCTCGCGCAACTTCTCGTCTTTGCATTGACTTTGTATGTAATCGCGCCGCTCTAACCATCCAAGTCTGAACGCACCTTTAGTCCACCTTGACCCCTGCCCTCTGTCCCCGTCCAATAGGAGGGTGGGAAGCCGGAAGCGAAAGTTGCCTTGCAACAGCTACAGCCAGCGGGCCATTCGGAGCATGGCGGGGGAGGAGCTCGGCGGAGACGAGCACGCCGGGATGCTGCTGGAAGATCAAGAAGCTGCGTGCCACGCCCACATTCCCTCTGATCCCTCCCACTTCTTGTCTGACCCCTCCCACCTGTCGTCCGACTCCTCCCACCTGCACTCCTCCATCTCCTCCTACTTTGGCGTGGCGGGCAGACTGACCAATGGAGAGAGGTATCAGGTGTTGGCGCGGCGCGTCACCCCACAGGGTACGGTCCAATACCTGCTGGAGTGGGAGGGGACGACGCCTTACTAGGAAGACGCTTAGATGAATCCGGGATGTCCTCATTTAAAACATATCAATCGTTTTGTCTCGTCTTTATGAAGACAGAGGCCTTCAGACCGACAGATTAAACGTTAGACGGTAAAGGGACACTGGGAAGGCTTTTCTAAGAACGTCTAATTCAGTGGTTCTCAAAGTCGGGGGTTCTGGGACCCTCAGGCCCCTTTTCCACCAAAGGAACTTTGGTTCAAGAACTGGTTCCGTTCTAGATTCTTGTGCTTTCATGGAACTGGCATCCATTTTTTGGTTCCAGTTCCGAACCAACTTTTGAACCATTTCATTTTCAGTGGAAACACTGGTTCAATATTAGCCGGGAAAAAATAACTGAACCGGTTCAACCCAGGTGGAAAAGGACCATCAGTGTTCCTAACCGGGGGTTCCAAATGGACCCTTACAGGTCTGTAACTCTGAGAGTGTACACATGGAATCAAAACGAATGGACCCTTGTAACGGTTCCATTTGTACACTCCCAGAGTTATGGGGATCCTTGAAAAAAGAAGAAGAAAGTTTGATAACCACTGGTCTACGTTTACTGTTTATTGTTATATTTTAAAAAGTTGTTGACCATACATTTATAAATAGGTCTAAGCGTTGAAAGCTACCTAAAATTGGCGAGTTGGTCTAAAAGTTACTAGCTACCCTTTGTTGTTAAATTGACGTTAGCTACCTAGTATTGGTAAATTGGTCTCTAAATGTTGCTAGTAAACACCTATATATTGTTGTTAAATTGAACTAGCCTCGCGTAGCCAGCCTTCATCTGCCTTTGCAATGCATATTGCCCCAGGCAGATTAAGTCTGGCCGCTCTCAATTGTGGGAGGACTTCACGGCCGAAGTGGTGACGAGCCAACCAGATTAGTCTGGAACCAGGCTATAACCAACCAGGGCCCAGTATGCAAATATGGGGCGGGACATTGCAGACAAAAATCTAATACTGAGAGCGACGTGACTAATATCCATGCAGTGACATTAGCATCGCTACGCGAGGCTACAATTGACGTGAAGCCGTTGGACACCTTAAAAATGTGTAAATTGGTCTACTAGATTGTTGACCAGCTTACAGTAAATATGGCTAAAAAGGTTGGAAGCTACCTTGAATTACGGACGACGGACAATCAAACAGATGGAGGGGCAGACATAGATAGTGATGAAGTAGAGAAAAATAGATGCAGCCAAAGAACACACACACACACACAAACACACACACACACACACACACACAGGTAGTACATTTAGTAGTAGGCTGAAATCCATTTCCAAAGCAGTATTTTTGTATAACCCCTAGGGCGATACATGTTTAGCTTGCGCTTATGGGTCAGCCGCCGTATACGATACGGCGTATCTCCCTCTCTGCTCTTAATTCCTTAACCCAAAAGTATTGCATCTACTATAGCAAGGGTTCCCAAACTGTACATATTTCACCTGGGCACCCCCCCCCCCCCCCCCCCAAAAAAAAGCACTTGGAATTGCAGGTGTAGAGGCGTCACATTTCGTTTGACTCGGTCACGCCGATAAATGCTGCGAAAATAGCAGATCGGCTATTTTCACAATACCGTATTTGCCTGTTACATAATAGGCTATTTCACAATTTGGCCAATTTTGTATATAAAAAAGGGTATTTAAAAGTCATTAGATTTTGCACTTATTACTGTATGTTGGTTCACTTATACTGTTGAGTGAGGAAACAACGTTGGACGTTAAGCTAATAGAGCTCCGAAGTCTGACGTCACTTTCAGTAGAGGTCGTCAATCTCCAGGTTCATGTATTTGTTTATTTGCATTGAGATCCCCAAACGGCGATTTTAGGTCGCTTCATATAAGAACTGTGTTTGAAAAATAAACCGACCACCTCGGCGTTTCTGTCAGGGGAGTGGCTGTGCGTCGCTAATGATGTCCATTCATATTTGATACAGCCAGTTTCTAGAGAAAATGGAATTAATGTGACCGCAAAAGCCTTGAAACTACATATGAATGCAATGTCGCTGAGCATATACGTCACGCCCAGCTGTCAACATATTGCGTTCCTGAGATTCCTCGTTGACGTAAGCTCAGCTGGTGGTGACTCGACTCGTACTAACCACGATACATTATATATCAATAAAATAAAAATAAAAATAAACGTAATTAACGTTCAGTTTCTGTTGTGCGACGGGCTGCGGGCAGAAGCAGCCTACCCGGAAATGTAGTCTCTGGGTTGTTTGGCTCGTTTCTAACGCTTATTTTGTTACTCTTTGGGTATATTTGTACATTTCCACCTTCAGTCGATGCTTCATATCCATATGAGTGAAAAGGCCGGGGTGATCGGTTTATTTTTCAAACACAGTTCTTATATGAGGCGATCTAAAATCCCCCTATGGAGAGTACAATTCTTATAAAAACATACATGAACCATGGCGCTCACTGCCCTCTACTGGTAGTAGAGGGCAGTGACGTCAGGACATCGGTGCTCTATCATCTGGGGACCATCCCCCCCCCTCCCCCAGGGGTCCCGCCCCTCAGTTTGGGAACCACTGTACTATTAGTACTTTTAGTGTCATCGCCCCATGTATCTTCTATACAGTTAATATAACATGTTTTAAAGCACTTCTATATATAGTAAAAAATAACAACTGTTAAAGCACTCTAAACGGTATAGTATACATTTAATTATGTGTACTATATTACATATCAAGTGCTTAAATAGATACACTATATAATACTAAATAGTATATACTGTATATTACTATATAACACAATATCTGTTATGTGCTATGTAGAATATTGATCGCGTTCTATTATAGTACTATGTCAATTGTATGGAGATAGCAGAAGATCCACGATAGATATAGTTATTTAATTTATAGATTTATTTTCTCTTTATTATTTTTCTCTTTATTATTATTATTTTCATTTTCTTGTCACTTTCTTTTCTTTTTTTTTCTTCTTTGGGATGATTTAAGGGTGACAGTCCCAAAACACACAGGTTGCAGGTTCCAATCCTCTCGCTGCAGCCGTGTCAAAGTGCCTTGCTTCACCTGGTACGTGGTTAAAGGGGTACGTCACCCCCCCACCCCCCAAAACAAAAAAAAGGAATAATAATAACCTTTTTTGTTTGTTTTTCATTCCTGAGCCAATAATTTCCTACTACTCCTGAATCCTGATGACGCAGGAGTCAACTGGTGGGGGGAAAAGTACGCAAATGTTAATGTTTTACTTAAGTAAAAGTATCAATTAGGGATGTCCCGTTCACATTTTCTTCGCTCCCGATCCGATTCCGATCATTTGATTTTGAGTATCTGCCAATACCGATTTTTCCTGATCCGGTATTTATATCTTTATAGAACACTTTGCCATATCACAATAGTACAATATCCAAAACCACAGACAATATCCAGTCTAATATCATGATATGGATATAATATTGATACTAGGGAATAGGGATGTCCCAATCTCCGAAGTGTATATATAGGGCTGAAGTTACTAGTTACTTTGTAGATTAGCTCAGGATTAAG
The DNA here is from genome assembly GCF_951216825.1 of Electrona antarctica. Classification (NCBI taxonomy): domain Eukaryota; kingdom Metazoa; phylum Chordata; class Actinopteri; order Myctophiformes; family Myctophidae; genus Electrona; species Electrona antarctica. Next base: position 12,934,560 of record NC_136793.1, on the reverse strand, counting down.
AGCGTCTGCTAAATGCCTAAATTGCAATTGTAAATTGTAGATTTGATTATTAGAAGATTTCAAATCATTTTAGTGGTTTAAAAAGTACAATATTTTCCTTTGAGATGTACAGTAGAAGTAAAAGTATTGAAATTGGAAATGCTCCACTAAAGTAAAGTAAAAAAAAAAAAAACTAAATATTGTAGCCTACTTGCGTACAGTACTTACAGTAAATCGTTACTTTTACCACCGCTCCAGAATAAATGGGAATGTTTTAATATAGTTTAGCTCTTGTTATGATTGGCCATTATAGTCAAACATTGGATTATCGGCTCAGGAATGGTGAAATAGCCCTTTAAGAGTGTCAGTCGGATGTAAAAATGTTAATGTGATAATAGTTGAATGTGTTTGTAGGACGTGTTGGTGATTGTATGTTGTTGATATGGTTGAAATAGTATATCGCATGTCTGTTGATAATTCTGTGTTTTACCAAACATCTTTCAGCTATGCTCAAACTGACAGTGTTTTAGTTTTTATTTTACTTTCCAAGATAATTTTCCATTTGCTGTATTGTTGCACTATTGACAAAAAAAGAAGCTATGCAAGTATTGAGTTTCATATAAATAACCAAACTGATGACTGAAGTGTGAGGAATGATTTTGTTTGTTTACTGTGTGTGTGTGTGTGTGTGCGTGTGCGTGCACGTGCACATCGGTATAGGCGGGTCAAACTTTGGTCAAAATGTGTATTTTCTTTATGAATGCGAGAACAATGGCTTCTATTATAGTGGGATAACTTTCCAGGAATGTAAAGCCTGCTATTTCTAATAGCTTGGATACCCCTGCGTCGATGATGTCACTGGTAGGCGGGTTTCTGAACTGTCCACAGCCCTCATCTGAGACACGGAGTGAGTAGACCAAAAATGTCACCATTATTATGATGAGCTTTAGTGTGAGAATCAGGTATGTGAAGATAGGTTGCAAAAGCCGTCCTACCCATTAAGACCTGGAACGCATCTGTGTCACCTTAGCTTTTAACCACTGTAACCATTATTTATCTTTAACTATCGAAAAATAGAAGCTCATATACAAGCTTGTAGATCTGCTATTTTTAAAAAAAATACTGAAAATGTGTGCAAATCTTGTATTCTTTCCCAGTGAACGTGTTTAACTCAACTCTTTGCTTCATGGGAGGTCCCTGGAAAAAATATTTTGAGATGGTGGTCGGCAGCCAAATACATATAATTCTAGTGGTTCTTGACTGTTGTACAGTATCGATTGAATACTTTTATTAACAGGTTTGTTGATACAGTACATGTAGTACAGTCAAAGGTTATGCTAAAAGGATACCACAAAAGCCCCAGGGGGCTTGTTTACATTGTGGCTAGCCTATAGAGCGTCGCAGTCCCGCCTCCTACCCTGGACCAGGAAATGATTCTCCGTTCATTTTCCTCATAGACATTTCTTAAAGTATTTATTTAAAGACGGTTACGCCGCGGACAAAGCCAACTCGAGTCGTGACAACTCATGACAACACAAACAATATTTTGGACCAAACAAATAATTAGAAAGAAGAAAAAAACGGCAGGTTACAACACTTTTTTTGTTGTTTTTCTTCTTTGTAATTATTTGTTTGGTCCAAAATATTGTTTGTGTTGTCATGAGTTGTCACGACTCGAGTTGGCTTTGTCCGCGGCGTAACCGTCTTTAAATAAATACTTTAAGAAATGTCTATGAGGAAAATGAACGGAGAATCATTTCCTGGTCCAGGGTAGGAGGCGGGACTGCGACGCTCTATAGGGATACGGAATACAGACATTTTGGCTGATACCGATCTCTGTTTAATTGCCTGGTCAAATCGATTGATTTTGCTATTGCAATTCAAGTTTCAAGTAGGGTTATAGCTAAGCTTACACCTGTCATATACCTGTGATACAGGGCGGATGCACTCTTCAAAAAATGAATCACACTCGTGCTTGAGGGGCGCGCATCATCATCATACACCACATTCTGTGCTCAGCCAATCAAATCATCACATACTGTGCTACAAACACACACAGAGCTGTGCATAGCGCCCCTCAAAAACCAAAACAGTCTTATTAACTGATCTTAGGCCTACTGATGCACATATTAGTTCGGCAAAGCAACTGTGTCACTTTAGATTTTAGCATTTAGATCTAAAAGTCTTGTCAACAAGAATGCCACGCGTATCATTAACTGCCAGGTGAAACAAGCATTCTTGTAGCCTACAAACCAAACCACTAGTCACCTCCCCCTCCCCCCAACAACCTCTAGATTGGCTACGGCTGTATTTCTGGGCGAGATTTGGTGTTGAAGGAAACAAGTACAACAAGTGCAAATAGACGGAGCCCACGCAGGTCTGTTAAAACATGATCACCCTCTCTCTCTCTCTCTCTCTCTCTCTCTCTCTCTTTCTCTCCTGTAAGGTGCAAGGCCACTTTAATCTCATTCACGCATGCACAGACGCGCACACATGCACGCGCGCACACATATTTGAGTGCACATGCACATGCACTCGCGCGCGCACGCACGCACGCACCCACCCACACACACACACACACACACACACACACACACTGTGAAGTGATTGTGTGTGTGTGTGTGTGTGTGTATACTAGAGACAGTGAGGGGTGGATGAAAGCCAAGAGAAGAGAAGATATCAGAGGGGGAGGGGAGGTGAGGAGGAGAGAGGAGAGATGGAGAGTGTAGACGGGAGGGGAGGGAGCAGGGAAGGAAGTAGGGCAACCTCACTGCAGGGGAGGGGCGACTGACTGACTGCTGCCGGAGCTGTGCATAGGATTCAGTATAGCATCATCATCCATGCACGACATCAAGCTAACAGCACAAACACACACACACACACTGAACTGGATCTGCAAGCACAGACCTGCACAGACAAGAACAAGGTTTTTATTTTATTTTAAATCGTTTTCCCCAGCATAATTCTCCTCTCCTCTATTCTCTTCTCTCCTCTTCCCTCCTCCTTTCCTTTCCTCACCTCACCTCTCCTCTCCTCCGTTCTGCAAAAAGAAAAGATGGATGCTTGACTCCTCTCCTCCTCTGCTCTCATTTACCCAGAGGATGCTTGGTGAGTGTTGCATGAATTAACTGCCTTTGTCCTCTGCGTGTATGTGTGTGTGTGTGTGTGTGTGAGAGATTGGCACAGAGAGAGTAGAGGGAAAGAGATGGGCGGTGGGGAATGATACATAGGTTGAATAGACTGCGTGCATCCATTGATATATGCACCGGGCAGGGCTTTGCTGCTTCTGTGTGTGTGTGTGTGTGTGTGTGTGTGTGTGTGTGTGTGTGTGTGTGTGTGTGTGTGTGTGTGTGTGTGTGTGTGTGTGTGTGTGTGTGCGTGTGCGTGTGCGCGTGTGATGTGCACTAACTCAATGGTGTCAGGCGTCAGAATATTGTCTGAGGTGAATATTGTCACACAGCAACGCTAATATTATACTCATTAAATAATACGCCATAAAACAAGGAAATTAATGTGACAGACAGACAGACAGACAGACAGACAGATAGACAGACAGACAGACAGACAGACAGACAGACAGATCTAATGTAGGCCTACAGACAGACAGACAGCCTGACCCAAAAACAGACAGATCCAGACAGACAAACAAATATACAGACAGACAGACTGTCAAACAAACAAATCAAATGACAAATAACACTGAATAAGATGTGAAATATTATAGGAATTGCAGGAATAATCCATTGCAGCGTCTCACTCATGAGCACACAGGCCCAGTACAGAACTATAACCCTGTTCAATAATTCACTACTCTCTACAGTAATGTAATACCAGTACATGGGTAGAAAAATGACTACAATAATACAATACTCTACTGTGCGTTTATACAAATCTCTACGGTGATATGCTATTTATTTATTAATGCAATGCTCTACAGCGGTGATTCTCAGCCTGTGGGTCGGGGTATCGCTGGTGGGCCATGAGGGTGGTGCAAGTTGGCCCCCAAATAATTGTCAAAACACTAACCAAGAAGATGATAATACAACCTAAATATGGAAAAAAGTCATATTGCTTCTTTAAAACCGTGAAAATGAGTTTCCTTTTTGATACCAATAAATAATATGGCTCTTGTCTTGAAAGCGTTTCAGCTAGCCCGTTCACCGTCCCAACCCATGACTTATATTTCAGTCAGATAACTCACGAATAGATGTAACCAATATTTATTATAGAATGAGAATACAATAGTGTGCATATAATATCTTGGTATGCGCCCTTGAGCATAGCATGAAGCCGCTCGAGTATATAGTATCTGACTGAACTAACTCTGCAAGCTATATATCATTTATGGCAAGTTTGGAACCAATTGTGCTAATGGTGTGCCAACCTAATGATGCCTTAACATTAGTGTAAGTTGTGTTGGCTGGTTGTAAAATCCTTATTGAAACACCTTTGAGTTTTTCTGACATATTTGCGGCCTCCGATAGTTGTGTTTTCATCTATTATTGCGCCATGATATCGTTTTTTATGGTGGTTCTCATTTTCTGCACTGAAGACGTCTGTCTTTGCAGTTCCTTTTAATTCTATTTATTATTACCTCTTTTTTTTTTGGGCTACTGTTCATCCCTAGACTCTCTAAATTTGGTTAATAAAAAAATAATAACAAAAAGGCCATTTCTTAGGCTAATGGCTTTTTTTAAATGTCTGCATGCATCAGGGTTCTGTTCTAACTTGAATCCTGACAGTTTTGACAGGGTTTTGATGAAAACGAGGAGGTCAAACAGCCTCAGGATTCGTCCACCGTTGCACAGTTAAAAGCAGGAGACCAATCCATATCCTCCAGAGATCTAGTCAATGCCTCAATGCTGTAACCAGTGGTGGAAAGTAACTAAGTACATTTACACAAGTACTGTACTTGCTTTAGTTACAAAACACATAGTAACCACTTCAGCGCATACATTTTGGGCATATCAAAATAGCCAATCTACAAGCTCACGATGTGTGGCGATGTGACGCATAGTGAGCTTGTAGATCTGCTATTTTCACAACATATATCTAACTTTGAAAAAACAATGAGTACTTTTACTTTTGGTACTTTAAGTACATTTTGATTAGCCTGGTTAACCACTCCCCCTTGAATACATATCATTACCCTCGTAGTGTACAAAAAAATCAGACCCGTCTGAACTGAGTGTCTGACTATAGGTTGTCTGACTAGTGGCTGTCTGACTAGGGGGTGACTAGTGGGTGTCTGACTAGGGGGTGACTAGTGGGTGACTAGTGGCTGTCTGACTAGTGGGTGTCTGACTAGTGGTTGACTAGTGGCTGTCTGACTAGGGGGTGACTAGTGGGTGTCTGACTAGGGGGTGACTAGTGGGTGTCTGACTAGTGGCTGTCTGACTAGGGGGTGACTAGTGGGTGTCTGACTAGTGGTTGACTAGTGGCTGTCTGACTAGTGGGTGTCTGACTAGTGGCTGTCTGACTAGGGGGTGACTAGTGGGTGTCTGACTAGTGGTTGACTAGTGGCTGTCTGACTAGTGGGTGTCTGACTAGTGGCTGTCTGACTAGTGGGTGACTAGTGGGTGTCTGACTAGTGGTTGACTAGTGGCTGTCTGACTAGTGGGTGTCTAGTGGGTGACTAGTGGGTGTCTGACTAGTGGTTGACTAGTGGCTGTCTGACTAGTGGGTGACTAGTGGGTGTCTGACTAGTGGTTGACTAGTGGCTGTCTGACTAGTGGGTGACTAGTGTGTGTCTGACTAGTGGGTGACTAGTGGGTGTCTGACTAGTGGGTGTCTGACTAGTGGGTGACTAGTGGGTGACTAGTGGGTGACTATTGGGTGACTAGTGGGTGTCTGTGTGTCTGACTAGTGGGTGTCTGACTAGTGGGTGTCTGTGTGTCTGACTAGTGGATGTCTGACTAGTGGGTGTCTGTGTGTCTGACTAGTGGGTGTCTGTGTGTCTGACTAGTGGTTGTTTGAGTAGTGGGGATCCACATGTAATTCCGACGGAGCACGACGACGGAGCACGACGACGGAGTCAATGACACATAATGTCATTGACATGACATGCGCTGCTCCTGTGCTTGCCTAGTGGGTGTCTGACTAGTGGTTGTCTGACTAGTGGTTGTCTGACTAGTGGTTGTCTGACTAGTGGTTGTCTGACTAGTGGTTGTCTGACTGGTGGTTGTCTGTATTGCTTAGCAGGCAACAGTGCAACACTCTCTCTGTTTCTAGGTCAACAGTGCCACTTTAGCATGGGAGGCATACCCTAAACAGACAGACAGACAGACAGACAGACAGACAGATGAAAGGACGGACATTGCTGTTCCTTGGAGTGGCTGCACTAACCTGACTCCGCCACAAAACGGCCTGGCCAATCAGCGGCAGCTAGAGGCGGGATCAAGGCATACACAGTGCTGCCTTGATCCCGCCTCTAGCTGCCGCTGATTGGCCAGGCCGTTTTGTGGCCGGAGCATCTAGTCTGCCTGAGAGTTCCCAGATGGGAGCAGGAGGGGGGAAACCCAGTGTACTCTCTGCTGCCCCATCTGGCGGAGTCAGGTTATGGCTGCACAGTTCCTATCACAAAAACATTTGGTGATCCGATTCCCCCTGTACCTTTATTATTATTCATTTTAATGGTATTATTATTATGATTATTAGGTGTGTGATGCATCGCTTGCAGTGCGCCAGCCAGGATTCATTGCTAAGCTCTCCGAGTGTGACATCATCATTGGACCTCAGAATGGACCAATCAGTGGTCATTAAACCAGTCCATTCATCTCTACTGGGACAGGACTACTGCTTTGAGGTACACGCACGCACGCACGCACGCACGCACGCACGCACGATTTATTTGCAGTCTTGAATACAATTCCATTTAGTCATAGACTTTTCAATAAAATCCTATTTAGTGATCTGAAATGGTTTAGTCTTTGTCTATACAATACTAGTTTTAATCGAATACATCTGCAGTTGATTTAGTCGACTACAATGTATTTTTGGCAGGCCAGAAATAGCTGATCTACAAGCTCATATTTAATCATAGTTTTAGTCATCAATCATAGCTTTCATTTTTATCACATTTCCTGCCGTTGATGGAGATCTACATCAAGTGTAATCCAGATGATGGAGATGTGGTCTTCGTCTTTTCAGTGGTTTATGATAGATAAATGTATGAAGGTTATAGGTTGCTATAAGCAACAGATGAACCAGAAGGGGAAATTTCGCCTGCTATATCCATCCGCCTCCACGTTAGAAAAATAAATTTATCTTGGATTTAAAAAAAATATATATATATCATTTTTATCCCACGATTTTGCAACCCAGTTTTTTCACCCAGTGCCAATTATCTAATGTAATCCTGGGCGCTACACTTCCTCTGCCCACCTGGGGGGGCAGCGGACTGACCTCATGCCTCCTTCTATGCATGAGGATTCCAAGCTGCTTCTTTTCACCTGACAGGGGGGAATTTCCCTGGCCGGACGTAGCGCGTGGGAGGAACACATTATTCTGACCAGTTCCTTTCCCCTCCATCAGGTGCCCCGGCTGGCCAGGGGGAGGTAGTTTTAGAGACCAGGATTACTGCATGTTTTTGTGAGGGTACCTACCCTAGGGAACACGGGGAGAACATGCAACTCCACACAGAAAGGCCCTTTCGCCAATTATCTCGGATTCTTTCCCCGATTTGTGTTTTTGGTCAAAACAAGCTTTACTCAATGGCCCATAACCAAAGAACAGATATAATTGCGTTTACAAAAAAAACAAACACATTTTGCGGGTGAAAGAAAATACGACCGTCCATCACTCAACACAGCCTATATTTCCTATTCGTATCTCGGGACCCATGGGCCTTCAAAATAAGGGTTTTCACTGGAAAAACACTGGCAGTGTTATTTAGTTCAGTGAAAAAAAGGTAGTCGACAAACAATTTCCGCCATAGTTTCGAAATGAACACTGCATGTATGTACAGTTGGGTGCCACCGATATTGTCCCTTATCATTTGACCCATTTAGGCCTGACCTCAAAATTTTAAAAAATCCTTCTAAATCCTCCAGTTTTCTGAAATAAATATTTTCACGATTTTTCAAAAATAGCAGACCTACAAGCTCGTAGCGCGCCACTCGGTGGCTATTTTTCAATAGCTAAATTATAACAATGTTTAAAACACCAAAAGGGGTTCCCGCCCAAAATGGGTTAACTGTCCTTTTGCGCAGATCACGCAAACCTCAGCAAAAAGAAAAGGACAATATCGATGGCCTCCAACTGTAGTTTCGAAATGAACATGTATGTATAAGAGCATATCTGACCAGTGTTCCTGGTCTCCCTCCTACAGGTGACGACGACTACAGGCACCAAGTGTTTCTCATGCCGCTCGGCGGCGGAGCGGGACAAGTGGATGGAGAACCTGAGGAGAGCCGTGCACCCCAACCGAGACAACAGCCGCAGGCTGGAGAACGTGCTCACCGTCTGGGTGGTGGAGGGCAAAGACCTGCCCGCCAAGAAGAGGTCTGGCTTTACTCTCTATGTACCGCTGGTTCCCAAAACGAGACCCAATTGTGGGTCGCCGCAAACACATTTGTATGGGTCCCGTTTGTTTTGATTGTGTTTAATTCCTATTATTTTTATTTTTCAAAACAAAAATCCAAAAAGTGAAAATAGCCGATAGAGCGGTGCCCGTTGGAACCTCTACAGCGGTGCCCGTTGGGCACTGGCCTACTTGAAATGATGCAAGTTGGAAATGCATACCCCACCCAGATATTATGTCTGTGTCCTTTTTATGCCCATATATGGACCAGGGGCAGGGGCCCTGGTCCATGTCCAGAGCCCGGCCAGAGGCCTTTTTGGGGCGGTTCTGGACAACAGTGGGTCCGACCGACTTGACACAGGGCACTGCACTCTCCCTGTGGTGAGGTGGAACGCGCGTATCGAATTTGAAGTCGGTGGGGCGAACGGTTCTCGACACAACTACACACACACAGACAGACTATTTGAAGAATATTTGGCAACGGATCCCCCATCTGAAAATGTTTTGTGCCAGGGAAGAAGAACAGATTATAGTGTTAAATGTGTACGTTCGTTCCAGGTACTTCTGCGAGCTGTGTCTGGACCACACGCTGTACGCCAGGACCTCGTGCAAGCTGAAGACCGACGTGGTGTTCTGGGGCGAGCGCTTCGAGTTCGCCAGCCTGCCGCCCGTCGGCGCCTTGACCTTTCACCTGTACAAGGACACGGACAGGAAGAGGAAGAAGGACAAGAGCAGCTACGTGGGCCTGGTCAACATCCCCGTCGCCACGGTGACAGGCAGGCAGCTCGTTGAGAAGTGGTACCCAGTAAGCACGCCCAGTACCCTTCGAGGTGTGTGTGTGTGTCTGCGCGTGCGTGTGTGTGTATAATGTATCGAGAAATATAAATATTCAAGTAAAGTGCCATCAGTGTTGGAAAGTAACTAAAGTAACGTATTACTTAAAGTAATATAACTTTTTTCCGGTAACTAACTATTAATATAATTACTTTACATTTTACATACTTTACATCTTGGCAGCCAAGTCCTCGGGCCCCACGGTGCGCATCAAGAGCCGCTACCAGAGCGTGGTCATCCTGCCCATGGAGCAGTACAAGGAGTTCGCCGAGTTCATCAGCGCCAACTACCTGCTGCTGTGCAACACGCTGGAGACGGCCGTCAGCCTGAGAGCCAAGGAGGAGCTGGCCCAGGCACTGGTGCACATCCTGCACAGCACGGGCAAGGCCAAGGTCACTATACTAACCGTTAAAAGGGCCACTTCAATCCTCCTGCAACCAGATCTTGTTTTAATGATGTTTGGGAGACAAGAAACACCTTCCTGGGGGCAATATGTGTTTTTAGATTAGCCTGGTTAACCACTCCCCCTTGAATACATACCATTACCCTCGTAGTCCAAGTCAAAAAACTTGGCTGACCAATGACGTAATTTCGGAAAGCCATGCAAAAACACCCAAATATTGATTATGTTAATTTGACCCTGGGCTTTCAGGACTTCCTGACTGACCTGATGATGTCAGAGGTGGATCGTTGTCGTGACAACGACCAGCTGATCTTCAGAGAGAACACGCTGGCGACAAAGAGCGTAGAGGAATACCTGAAGCTGGTTGGACAGAAATACCTGCAAGATGCACTGGGTAACCTGTCTGTCTGTCTGTCTGTCTGTCTGTCTGTCTGTCTGTCTGTCTGTCTGTCTGTCTGTCTGTCTGTCTGTCTGTCTGTCTGTCTGTCTGTCTGTCTGTCTGTCTGTTGTGAAGATATTGTCTGCAATCACTGTAATTATCTGATGTAATGTGTGTGTGTGTGTGTGTGTGTGTGTGTGTGTGTGTGTGTGTGTGTGTGTGTGTGTGTGTGTGTGTGTGTGTGTGTGTGTGTGTGTGTGTGTGTGTGTGTGTGTGTGTGTGTGTGTGTGTGTGTGTGTGTGTGTGTGTGTGTGTGTGTGTGCACGTGCGTGCGTGCGTGCGTGCGTGTTTTTGCGTGCGTGCGATATAGGTGAGTTCATCAAGGCGCTGTACGAGTCAGACGAGAACTGTGAGGTGGATCCTGGTCGATGTTCCTCCTCGGAGCTTCCAGAGCATCAGGAGAACCTGAGAATGTGCTGCGAACTGGCCTTCTGTAAAATACTGGACTCCTACCGGTACCTTAACATAAATATACATGGCTGGCCTTCTGCAAAATACTGGACTGTACGTTTTCAGAGCATAATGTTTCCTGATCGATTGTGTTCCGTCTCGGATCAATCAATATGCACATTCCTCAGCTCCGAGTTCTCCGAGAACTTTGGTGAGATGAGGTATGTTTTGAATTAATGTGCTTAGTTAATAATTGAACCACTGCACTGCACAATATACAATATATAATCTGGAATGCAGGCAGGCAGGTGTACACACAGATAGAAAAAACTAGATGCCCCATTGGCCGCTGCAGTTCATTGGAGCGACCTGTATCGCGAGTCCCTGTGAGATACAGACGCCCCCGAGCCGAAGGAGGCGTTCTACCTTTCTATGCCTATACAGACAGGCCTTGATCGATCCCACAACAGAAACGCTGCTCTCATGGTAGATCCACAGTTAGAACCAATGCTACTAGGACTGACCTCAAGCCAGTTAGAACCAATGCTACTAGGACTGACCTCAAGCCAGGGAGTCTTACTACCAATCTCTTAGTCGATTATTAGTCAATGTTCTTTTTTTGTTTTTTTTCATGATACGACCTAGAGATTGGGCTAATTTGTTGTATTAATTAACAAATAGTTTGAAAAAATAGATAACATGATTTATTGAGAGAGAACAGGCAAGTAGGCTGTATGCTAAATCAGGCATTGTGCACACACCCCCCCACAGCCCAAAAGGATTGATTCTCTATTGCATAACATTGTTTATGTTATGCAATCTGACTGATTCGACTGCCAATCTCTCAGTCAAAATCATGCAAAAAAAAAACAACCACGTGTACTAAATCGTGTCCCTAATATTAGACTACCAGTCGACTATAGACAATATTTGGCCAATCATAGTTATACAAATCCTTAGTCGGGGACAGCCATAAATGCTACAGCATGTATTATACATCTGAATCTCTCCATGTCTTTCTCCTTCCCACAAGGGTTTTTCCCAGGGAGCTCAAGGAGGTCTTCGCGTCGTGGCGACACGAGTGCGGCCAGCGGGGGCGGCCGGACATCAGCGAGCGACTGATCAGCGCGTCTCTGTTCCTGCGCTTCCTGTGTCCCGCCGTGATGTCGCCATCGCTGTTCGAGCTGACGCAGGAGTTCCCCGACGACAGGACGGCGAGGACCCTCACGCTTATCGCCAAGGTCACCCAGAACCTCGCCAACTTCACCAAGTAAGGAGCAGTCTGGTGGAAAGGAACATTAAGTACATTTACTCAAGTACTGTACTTAAGTACAATTTTCAGGTATTTGTACAATTGTACTTTACTTGTGTATTTCCAATTTCTAACACTTTTTCTTCTACTCCACTACATCTCAGAGGCAAATATTGTACTCCACTACAATTATTTGAAACTAGTTACTTTGATTATCATTACAAAACACACAAATCAAGCATGTAGATCGGCTATTTTCAAAATATTTGTATACATTTGAAAACTTTAAATGGCACATTCTGCATATTAAGTACTTCCTACTTTTGGTACTTCAAGTACATTTTGATGCGAATACTTTTGTACTTTTACTCAAGTACATTTTGAATTTCCGGACTTTTACTTGTAATATAACGGAGTACTTCTACTGTACATTGTAGTAGAAGTTACTTTTACTAAAAGTAAAACATTTTAGCACTTTTTTTCCCACCACTGGTAAAGAGGGACGGAGAGGGGGGCACGGTTTTAGCAGCCTGTAGTAGGTCACGTTCCAAAAGTAGGGCAGTGAGGTATTATCAGTGAGAACCAGTCATAAAACAGGTCTATCAAGCTGCGGGCACACAATGGCTGGGGGGGTCCCCCCTTAAGGGGCGGGCCTGTGGCTACACGGATTAGTCACAGCTTTTAGAGTTATTTGGTAGAATATCTTTTTTCTCTTTCTTCCATTAGGGGGGTTACTGAAGGCTGAATACATTACATTACAAGTCTATTTCGTTTTAGATACTGTAGTTTTAGTTTGGGGTTTGTTTCAAATTGTTTCTATACATTTTTGTTTCCGTTAACGAAAACTCTATCATGAGTAAGCGATGAAGTGGAAGTGAATTAAGCCTCCTCCCCACTTCCGTTTCGTCTTTATAGTGACGCAAATGTATTATTTATTTTAGAAATCATCTAAGCATAATAGCTTGCTGCTTAGCAGAAATGGATATTTAAAAAATGAAATGTAAAGATATTTAAAAATATATTTTCATGAACGGAAATGGCAGCTTCCTTACTATATTGCATTCAGACATTGTGGAATAATTGTCTGGCTACGCAAGACTATGCTGTTCATGAATGCCTTTGTGTTTTTGAACAGGTTCGGTACCAAGGAGGAGTACATGCTGTTCATGAATGCCTTTGTGTTTTTGAACAGGTTCGGTACCAAGGAGGAGTACATGCTGTTCATGATTCATGAATGCCTTTGTGTTTTTGAACAGGTTCGGTACCAAGGAGGAGTACATGCTGTTCATGAACGACTTTGTGTTTTTGAACAGGTTCGGTACCAAGGAGGAGTACATGCTGTTCATGAACGACTTTGTGTTTTTGAACAGGTTCGGTACCAAGGAGGAGTACATGCTGTTCATGAACGACTTTGTGTTTTTGAACAGGTTCGGTACCAAGGAGGAGTACATGCTGTTCATGAATGCCTTTGTGTTTTTGAACAGGTTCGGTACCAAGGAGGAGTACATGCTGTTCATGAACGACTTTGTGGAGCGCGAGTGGAGCAGCATGCAGCGCTTCCTGCAGGAGATCTCCAACCCGGAGAGCGTGAGCCACACGGCCGGCTTCGACGGCTACATTGACCTGGGCCGAGAGCTGTCCACGCTGCACACGCTGCTCACCGAAGTAGACCAGGTACAGTGGTGAGCACTTGGTAGTGGCAGCTAGGGGCGGTACCCCACTGATACTCCTGTGGTACCATCTTTTTTGTGGTACCACTTTATTCTATGCCTGTCCACGCTGCACATAACCTGACTCCGCCAGATGGGGCAGCAGAGAGTACACTGGGTTCCCCCCTCCTGCTCCCATCTGGGAACTCTCAGGCAGACTTGATGCTCCGGCCACCAAACGGCCTGGCCAATCAGCGGCAGCTAGAGGTGGGATCAAGGCATACACAGTGCTGCCTTGATCCCCCTCCTGTTCCCAGATGGGAGCAGGTGGGGGGAACCCAGTGTACTCTCTGCTGCCCCATCTGGCGGAGTCAGGTTACGCTGCACATGCTGCTGACCGAAGTAGACCAGGTAAGAACCAGTGGTGGAAAGCAGTGGTTCCCAAACTTTTCAGGTCGAGACCCAAAAGAGAGATTTGCCCGGGGTCGATCTACAAGCTCACAACACGGGTTCTGAGCTTGTAGATCGGATATTTCCCCCACTTTTTAAACATTTGTTTTCTAAATTATGGAATTTATTTTATTTCTTGGGAATATGTTTTGAAAATGTTTTGAATAATAATTATTCGAAAAAATTAAATAACACAAAATGTGGAAAACAAAAAATGAAGTGATCGATGCATAACAATGTGTCCACGACCCACAAAGGTGAAACTGTGATTTCGAGGTTATGTTTTAGGGTTGTAATTATTCCTGATTCATATATCGTACAATGACACACACACACACACGCACACGCGCACACACACACACACACACACACACACACACACACACACACACACACTGTTAACCGCGCATGCTCCCGTGTGTTGTTTCCAGATGTGTTTGTCCAAGCTCGGCCCTCTTCCTCGCGTGCTGCGGGAGGTTTCCGCCGCACTCGCCAACCCCGGGGGCGTGGTGGTCGGCGGCGCTGGAGGAGTGGCCAGTCCAGAGCTGGCCAATCCGATGATGAGCTCTCCGGAAGCACAGCGCTGCATGGCATCTCCGCCCCCCCTGTCTCCGCCCCTCTCGCCTCCGCTGGCCGCGTGCAATCTCTCCATGGGCCTACAGGGCGGCAGCATGGGTCTGGACACCACGTTAGTCAAATCACTGTTCTTTTAACCGTTTTTGTTTTTAAGTTCTATGGTGCTACATTATTATTCATATTGTGGTGCTGTAAATATAGTGATATAGCCTAGGCTTTAAACCATTCAGGACGGGAACCCCTTTTGGTGTTTTAAGAAAATCAAAAATCGTGTGTGTGTGTGTGTGTGTGTGTGTGTGTGTGTGTGTGTGTGTGTGTGTGTGTGTGTGTGTGTGTGTGTGTGTGTGTGTGTGTGTGTGTGTGTGTGTGCGTGTGCGTGTTTGCAGTTTGGTAGACTTCACCAGACTGCCGTCTCCGACCCCAGAGAACAAGGAGTTGTTCTTCGTCACTAAAGGATCCAGTCTACAGCCTGCAACAGGTAATGGGGTGGGCAAAAAAATAGATTCACTCAAATATCACGATTTTGAATGCCACTATTTTAAAATCGAATCGTGAAGTTAGATCGAAGGTTTAAGTGACAGGTGTATGAAAGCAGATTTTTTTATTTTATTTTAGGTTAGTTTTTTCAGATTTATTTTATTTTATTTATTTATTTTAATTTTTATGACAATACTTACTACTGACGTTTTATGGCTGCATTGAAGTGTATGATGAACTTTTCAAGGTCTATTTTGTTTAGAATTGTTTTAAAATGTTGTAGTATTTATAAAAGCAACCAAGTAAAATCGCAATACCGAATCGAATCGCAATATATTTAATATTCACAATCTAAATCGAATCGGCACCCTATTATATAGGGTGCCGATATAGGTATCGATATAGAATCGGGAGGTAAGTTAATCGTCCCACCCGCGACATACCAAAGCCTACATGGGTTGTGCAGTCGACACGCTGTGATTGGCCAGTCGCTGTGATTGACAGCCTAAACCTAACCCTAACCTTAAGGAATTAGTATGTAGCGTCCCACGGTCCCACCCCTAGTATTTACTTAAGTAGGCCTACTGTACTTATGTACAATTTTGAGGTATTTGTACTTTACTTTGGTATTTCCAATACTTTTACTTCTACTCCACTACATCTCGGATCCAAATATTGTACTTTTACTCCACTACATACGTGTATGTGAAATCTTTAGTTAGTACTAGTTATTATTACAAATCATACAGTATCCACTTCAGCCCTATATACATTTCGGCTATTTTCAAAAGAGTTTTATTACCTTTGAAAACTTGAAATGGGACATTCTGCATGCAAGTACTTTTACTTAGTACATTAGTTGAATTGAATTCCGGACTTTCACCTGTAATGGAGTATTTCTATATTGCATTATTGATACCTTTACTTAAGAAAGGTATCAATTTTTTTTTGACCAATGAGTCAATGACATGGCCCGGTTGTCTGTATCCCATGGATCCATAGGCCTCCAGGATTCTCCCGCTCCAAGCTCCTCCTACTCGGAGGCCAACGAGAACGAATCAGAGTTAGCGGGCGGCGGCGGCCGGAGGGAGGGCCCAGTGGAGCTGACCAATGAGGACCTGCTGCAGGACTCCTCCCCTAACGAGGGCCCCGGGGACGACGGCCAATGGCAACAGCGCAGCAGGACGGGGCTCCTCCCCCTGTCCTTCCAGAACCCTGTCTATCACATGACCACCACGTCGCCAAGGCAACCCCAGCAACAGACGCAGGACGCCACGCCTTCCGACGGCTCTGTGGGTAACCATGCCAACGCCGAGGAGAGAAACACCATGGCGAGCAAACCCACGTTCCTCACGCAGATGTCTGTCGCCCTGGGAGCAGGAGAGAGAGCAGGTAAACACCCCCCTAGCACTCACCTCTTCAGACTCCACCTCACCCCCTAGCACTCACCTCTCCAGACTCCACCTCACCCGCTAGCACTCACCTCTCCAGACTCCACCTCACCCCCCTAGCACTCACCTCTCCAGACTCCACCTCACCCCCTAGCACTCACCTCTCCAGACTCCACCTCACCCCCTAGCACTCACCTCTCCAGACTCCACCTCACCCCCTAGCACTCACCTCTTCAGACTCCACCTCACCCCCTAGCACTCACCTCTTCAGACTCCACCTCACCCCCTAGCACTCACCTCTCCAGACTCCACCTCACCCCCTAGCACTCACCTCTTTAGACTCCACCTCACCCCCTAGCACTCACCTCTTCAGACTCCACCTCACCCCCTAGCACTCACCTCTTCAGACTCCACCTCACCCCCTATCACTCACCTCTTCAGACTCCACCTCACCCCTAGCACTCACCTCTTCAGACTCCACCTCACCCCTAGCACTCACCTCTTCAGACTCCACCTCACCCCCTAGCACTCACCTCTTCAGACTCCACATCACCCCCTAGCACTCACCTCTTCAGACTCCACCTCACCCCCTAGCACTCACCTCTCCCTGTACCCCTGCTTGCCACCTTACCACAGATCTTTTTGTTTTTGTTTTATTAGATTTAATCAACCACAAATGTACAGAATGTGATTTTCATACCATGTTGCTTATACATATGCTAGGTTAATTATTTACCTTGTATTCTATAGTTTCAAATGTACCACATGTTATTTAGATAACATGTAATGTTTAGACAATTGCTACTTTCATTGTTTACCTGTATCCTAGTCTTGCGTAGCCAGACAACTATATTGCACAATCTCCGAATGCTATATAGAGTCTGGAACTACACCTCACACAAATCCGAGTAAGGAAGCTGCTATTTCCGTTCACGAAAATATGTCTATTTTATTTTTTTATTTCCTTTTCTGCTAAGCAACAAGCTATATATGCGTAGATGATTTCTATTTATATTAGGATACATTTACATTTACATTTTACTCACGATAGAGCCCCGCCCTATAACATTTTAGTCCAGTTTTTATTTGTTGACGAAATTGACAATATATTTAATCTTAGTTTTAGTCAACGTAGTTTTTATTTAGTTTCCGTCAGCGAAAAAAAGCAGTCGACAAAAACATTTTTCGTCATGGTTTCAGTCGAGTTTGTTGACAACTCATTCCGATCTCGCACTTGTAAATCACTCTGGACAAGAGCATCTGCTAAAAGCCTAAATTGTACATTTTAGGAGGAGGAGGAGGAGGAGTTGGAGGAGGAGGAGGAGGAGGAGGAGGAGGAGGAGGACCAGGACCAGACAGAGGAGCAGGAGTTGAGAGGGCAGGAGAGAGGG